>NC_066537.1:1066409-1118909 GCF_024679095.1 Eriocheir sinensis
ACCGTTGTGGCTACTGGCAACGCCCGTGCGCCCATCCGGGAGCGAGTTGTCAGTTGTCCGTAAGCTGGTGTCACACTGGGCCTTTTTCTTCCCGCCACGTTGGCGGCAGCTTGGGCAACCGGCAACTTTTCCGGGTGTGCGTTTCACACGTAAGGGGAAATTAGAAGGGTGTTTGGGGGGGGAGGGGCAGAAGGAAAAGTCAGATCATGTCATGACACACACACACACACACACACACACACACACACACACAGAGAAAGGGAAATTAGAAGGGTGTGGGGGGGGAGGGGCAGAAGGGAGACTCATGTCATGTCATGACATGAGTCAGGTCATATGCTGACCAAAGCCCTGATCTGACTCCTTTCTGCCCTTCCCTCCCCACACCATTCTCATTCCCCTTTTGTGTGTGTGTGTGTGTGTGTGTGTGTGTGTGATAAGTCCGGACATGACCTGACCTGAGTCAGGTCATGTTTTGACCAAAGCCCTGATCTGACTCTCTTTTCTGCCCCATCCTCCCCACATCCTTCTCATTTCACCTTCTGTGTGTGTGTGACAGGTATTGACATGATCTGACCTGAGTCAGGTCATGTCCTAACCAAAGCCCTGACCTGACTCCTTTCTGACCCTCCTCCTTTCTCCTTGTTTTCATCCTCCCTATCTCACCTTTCACAAGAGGGGCTCATAACCAGAGTGAAGCTACACACCTCCTCTCGAGTCGGGGGCTCGCATGGTATTGAGGCTGTGCCGAGTTGAACTAAACGCGACAGGGAGAAGGCGGCGGGAAGGTCAAACGCGGTTGACGTGTTAATAAGTCTCTCTCTCTCTCTCTCTCTCTCTCTCTCTCTCTCTCTCTCTCTCTCTCTCTCTTGCCATAGCCACAATGTTTGGAGGAAAACGTCCAGTGTAACACTATCTTTTATGGTAGCGTGCGTGACGCCGATGGTAAGTAAATGTGACCCGTACATGTCAAAACAGCGCGAAACTCGGGGGTGATAATGCGCAAAGGTTGGGATGGTAAGAATTTTGGGCTAACCGTGAAACTCGAGGATCGCTAAACTCGGATAGCGTGAAACTCGAGAGGGCACTGTATGTGTATGTATGTATGTATGTATATATATATATATATATATATATATATATATATATATATATATATATATATATATATATATATATATATATATATATATATATATATATATATATATATATATATATGAGTAGCTTCGCGGGAGAACGATCCAAGCACTATTTATAAAAACTTAAAAAATCGCTCCTAAAGTTTTACATTTGAATATTTCGAAAACCAACCAAACGATTTTAGCGAAACATATACCAAGACACTCCTTGACACATTAGCTTCCCAATGGCATAAAAATGTTTTTTGATCCAATCAAACATTCAATAATTATTAGTAATTTAAATGGACCATTCACATGTGAAGTTCAAGTTAATGTGATGTATTCCGGTAAACTAAGATAATAGAGATGACTGTAACACTTATATGAAGTCAAATTACATGTGTAGTTACCACACTGGTGTGAATGTTGATTGCTGAATGTTGATTACCCCTTTCCTGCCCCTCCCTCTCCACCCCAACCTCAGGATTAGTTGTCATAATCGAGCACCTGGTCATCATCCTCGTCAGGAGGCATGACATTGTACTCAGCTGTGCCAGCCTGGAGGCCCTGATAAAAGGCCTTCTTGCCGTCTGGCATAAGGCATAACAAGCTTGTTAGGTCACTGAGCTTCTCTTCACTGAGGTTTAGGTGGGCATCATACAGGGGTGGGAGGGGAACGGTACTGAGGTCGAACCTGCCACGGAACCACGCTCCTCTCCCTTTCATCAGTCGGACATCGGTGACCTTGTTGTCGAGTGCGTAGTCCAACTTGATGACGTAACCTTCTCTATAATTCAGGCGGAAGAGCAGCTTTCGTGCTTCCTTGAATGATGACCCTGATGCCTGACGCTTAGTGATGTGGCCCTTCATGATGCCAATGTTAAGGAACATGGCCTGGGTCATGCTCACCACTTTGTACCCAGCTGACACCGATGTTTTAATGTGGAAAACATAGTCATCTGGCGTGTATAAGTTTGGCACACGCCTAAGATGCCACTCAATGTTGCCAAATGCACGATCACAGGCCATGTAACTATGGCCTGGGATCAAGTAAACATGGTCAACTGAGAAAAGCTGCCTTGCATGGAGCAGCCGCAGGTAGTACAGGACCAGGTTAATGTTCTTGTTTTGGCCAGGGCAGTTATCTGAGAGGACCACCAGCTGTGTGGAGTCGTCCTTACCGAGTTCTTCATCCATCCAGTGCTTGATACAGCTGGCCACTTCACGTGAACCACGCTTGGCCTGAGTCTCATCCCAAATTACATCGTGCTGGTGTTGGTTTTCAGGTTGTGGATGCACAGGTTGTAAGTCCTAATCTTGCGTTTGTAGTACAATCCAAGAGACGTGTATACTAATGGTAGCTCAAGGGAGACTGAGTGTGCATTGTGCAACACGATCTCTGAGAGGGAAGGCAGGCAGCTCATTGGCCACGCTCTGCCTACGTCACGGCATCACACACCGTGCTATTGGCCGACTGGCCACTCACATAATCCTGCCCGGCGTGTGGGTTGGCTGGCTGGAGATGACGTCACAGCTCGTGGCGCTTGGATTCTTCTCGCGTGGAGTACATTAACCCAGGAACCTCCATGTCAATAGAGGCGAAAAATACGCAGCATTGTATCGAAGTTTAGATCGTATTAACATGGAGAGAGAATAATCTAAGTGACATATAGTGGTAGAGGACGCCTTGAGCTCCTGTTAGCGCGCGAAAACAAGTTTTCGCTGGTGGTGGCGCTTGGATTGTTCTCCCGTGGAGCTACTCATATATATATATATATATATATATATATATATATATATATATATATATATATAAATATATAAATATATATATATATAAATATATATATATATATATATATATATATAAATATATATATATATATATATATATATATATACACACAGTAGAGCCCCACTTAGTGCGAGATCAATTAGTGCGAACTGCAATTAGTGCGAGCCACCATCTACCAAGAAAAAAATTAATTAGCGCGAAAGCCTCAGTTAGCGCGAGCAGCCACCACGACTGGATTTTGAAAATTGCGCCAAGCCGCCATGATGCACGGCACAAGCCGCCATGATGCGCGGCACAAGCCGCCATGATGCGCGGCACAAGCCGCCATGATGCGCGGCACAAGCCGCCATGATGCGCGGCACAAGCCGCCATGATGCGCAGCACAGGCCGCCTTGATGCACAGCACAAGCCGCCATGATGCGCAGCACAAGCCGCCATGATGCGCAGCACAAGCCGCCATGATGCGCGGCACAAGCCGCCATGATGCGCAGCACAGGCCGCCTTGATGCACAGCACAAGCCGCCATGATGCGCGGCACAAGCCGCCATGATGCGCAGCACAGGCCGCCTTGATGCACAGCACAAGCCGCCATGATGCGCAGCACAAGCCGCCATGATGCGTGGCACAAGCCGCCATGATGCGTGGCACAAGCCGCCATGATGCGCAGCACAAGCTGCCATGATGCACGGCACAAGCCGCCATGATGCACGGCACAAGCCGCCATGATGCGCAGCACAAGCTGCCATGATGCACGGCACAAGCCGCCATGATGCGCAGCAGCGTTGATACAGGGCAAGTGCTTTGTTTACATTGTGGATGCAGATACGGGCAACTGACCTTGGCTGTGTGTGACGCATACCCGGAAAATTTGGATTTGCCGGTTGTCCAAGTGTGATACTGCCTTAAGGCAGCGAGGCCGCTGACCGGGTGAGCGCCAGCGATGACGTCGTCGGACTCCCAGCGAATCACAAGCGTGTTTTCAGAGCTCAGCCAATCGTAGGGTTGTTTTTTTAATGTGAGTGATTATTTTGAGTAATTATCAAACCCATAAGTCAGACCCACGTGTGCACCATATAATTTTTTTCATATTGGTCACTTTATTCAATCAGCGCGAATTCAGTTAGCGCGACCGCGTTCATCCACCTAATTCTCACGCTAAATGGGGCTCTACTGTATGTATATATATATATATATATATATATATATATATATATATATATATATATATATATATATATATATATATATATATATATATATATACATATATATATATATATATATACATATTCAGTACCCTCTCAAGTTTCACGCTCGCTTCGTTTCGAAGGTATAGCGCTAAACTCGAGGATCGCGAAACTCGAGGTATTGAAAACACTGAAAAAGCGCTTATTTGTTCTGACCCGTGGATATATATATTTTTTTACATGTGGGCTATGGCGCCGGTAGACTATCCATCTGGGCCTGATGGTTGGCCCCGAGCCCGTCATGGCGCAGGCAACTGTTTATAGTGGCGCCATTATAATTGGCTCATGCTGCCCCCCGGAGCTCACTCTTTTTCTCATTTATGTACTCCCTTTTTATCTCAAAATTCGTACCTTGGAAAAAGGAAGAAAACAGGATGAGAGAACGGGTCATTTTATAGCCACAGATGAAGCCTTACGATTGGCTGAGTTCTGAAAACACGCTTGTGATTCGCTGGGAGTCCGATGACGTCATCGCCAGAGCTCACCCAATCAGCGGCCTCACTGTCTTAAGGCGGTGTCTTACTGGCCGTTTTTCTCTAACCGTTGTGGCTACTGGCAACGCCCGTGCGCCCATCCGGGAGCGAGTTGTCGGTTGTCCGTAAGCTGGTGTCACACTGGGCCTTTTTCTTCCCACCGCGTTGGCGGGAGCTTGGGCAACCGGCAAGTTTTCTGGGTGTGCGTGTCACACAAACGGGGAAATTAGAAAGGTGTGTGTGTGTGTGTGTGTGTGCGGCGGGGGGGGGAGTCAGGTCATGTCATGTCATGATACACACATACACACACACACACACACATAAAGGGAAATGAGAAGTGTGGGGGAAGGAGCGGCAGAAGGGAGAGTCAGGTCATGTCTTGACCTGAGTCAGGTCATATCCTGACCAAAGCCCTGATCTGACTCTCCTTTCTGCTCTTCCCTCCCCACACCATTCTCATTCCCCTTCTGTGTGTGTGTTTGTGTGTGTGTGTGTGTGACAATTCAGGAAATGACCTGACCTGAGTCAGGTCATGTCCTGACCAAAGCCCTGACCTGACTCTCCTTTCTGCCCCATCCTCCCCACATCCTTCTCATTTCACCTTGTGTGTGTGTGTGTGTGTGTGTGTGTGACAGGTATGGACATGACCTGACCTGTGTCAGGTCATGTCCTGACCAAAGCCTTGACCTGACTCTCCTTTCTGATGGTAAGAATTTAGGACTAACTGCGAAACTCGAGAGGGTACCATGTGTGTGTGTGTGTGTGTGTATATATATATATATATATATATATATATATATATATATATATATATATATATATATATATATATATATATATATATATATATATATATATATATATATATATATATATATATATATATATATATATATATATATTAATGTTATAAAAATATGAAAGTGTGCATGAAAGGGGAGGCAAGAGAAGAAAGGAAGTCTGTGGATTTGCTTAACAGCTAAAAATGGTTCGTTATCTCAGACAAACGTATTCTTGCGTGTAGCCATAGCAGTCCCATTTCTCCAATAAGTGAAGTCCAACTCAAGTTAATGTATTCATCTACTTTATCTTAGCTGAACCGGGTCTACAGTAAGGCCAGGGACCAATTCATACAGAATCTATCTTATATAGAGTTTAAAACCTGTATCTCTTGGTTGTGAAATGACCTTGCTGACCACACCACATAAATGTATATAAAAAGTTCCATGCCAAAGAAACTATCATAATTTATTGATGTACATTGCACAGTATCATAAACATCCATGTAATATATACAATGAAAATTGCATATGCCCTCTTTTGAGAACTGAGGAATAGCACTATGCTAGTCCTGCACTTGAGTACCAGTGATGTGCAAGACATGATGCCTGAAAGGAAAGTTCAGATTGTAACAGGAGCTGGAGAAAGAACCAGACAGCCAGCTTTCATCGTGAATCATGTCACGGTGTGCCAAGGGAATGTGAGGGCTACCTTCTTCAATGCTTATAAACACTACCAGTGCTGGCCGCGAACTGAAAAGAAAAATACACATGAGGCTTTTTTTTTTTTCTCTTTTTTTTTTATTTGATGCTCAGCCTATAGCACCAGTAGACTTTCTTGATAAGGCCTGCTGGTTGACCTCAGCCTATCATGGCATAGGCAAGTGTTTTTGATAGTGCTGCCATCTTTTTGGGTTCTGGCTGACTGCAGTAGTCATCTTCGATTCTCTTTAGAGTTTATCTAGAGTCTGGGTTGATGGGTGGTCTTTAGGACAGCATGTGGGTAGTATGTACAAGGCAACTCAGCAATGACTAAAAATTTTCAGCTTGTAGAAGCTGGCGAGACTTGAACCTGAGTCCTCCAGGACACTGTGCCCACATGCTGACTACTCAGTCACCGCCTCTCAACACCCATAATCATATATAATTAATCAAATGAATAAAAGCATATTGACCTTCAATCATCCCCCTCTCATGTGTCTCTCCTTCTTTTATTCTTGATTTGGGGGTCTTATACACTGTTTGCCTTATAATTATATAAGTAAATTCACTGCATATTAGAAGTAACTAGTACCTAACATCGGAGGCGGTGGCTGAGTGGTCAGCGTGCAGGTGCGACATCCTGGAGGACCCATGTTCAAGTCCCGCACGCCACTACAAGATGACAATTTTCAGTCATCGCCAAGTGGCCTTAGACTACCCACATGCTGTCTTGATGACCACCAATCAACCTGGATTCTAGATAAACTCTCTATACAGGATCGAAGATGAGCTCAAGGGGCAGCATTAGCCAAGCAAGATGGTGCCACTATAAAACATTTGCCTGCGCCATAATGGCCTGGGGTCGACCAGCAGGCCCATCAACAAAGTTTACTGGTGCTATGGGCTAAACCTAAAAAAATGAAATATAAAAAAAAAAGTAAATAAAAAAATAAATAACAACTAATGTATGTTTTATGACAGCATATTTCATTTGTATGTTTTGAAGCTGATGTTGACTATTCATGAGACCCACAATATCACTGGATACTCCTATAAGAGGAGAGGCAGTGGCTGAGTGGTCAGCTTATGGATGTGATGATGAGAATTCACGTTCAAATTCCACTGCTATCAACAGACTATCCTAAACGTGCTGTCTTCATTAACATCAATGAACTCTATCTTCAGCAACATTATACGAGAGGATCAAGAGGAGCACCAGGGAGCAGCATTTGTCAAGCAAGAGATGTAGTGACACCACTCATCATCATCATCTCATCGACGCCTGCTCCTAGGAGCTCCCACCAGGGGATGGCCACGGCAGAAGAGTTTCCAACTTTCTCTATCCAGACACTCCCTCCTTGCCTGCTCAAAGTTTCTCAAAGATCTTTCGCCCCTCTCCTGAACGTACTCTTGCACCCTATCCCTCCATTTCACTGGAGGTCATCCTCTAGCATTCCCTCCCTCTATCTCACTCACATACACCCTTCTGGTCATCTTACTCTCCTCCATTCACCCCATGTGGCCAAACCACTTTAAAGTCTGTTGCTTCACTTCTTCCACCACTCCACACTTCTTCCCTTCACCCCTGTGACACATTCCAAAACACTCGTACACACTTTCATTACTCATTCCATCCATTCTACTCACACCATAAGCACTCCTCAAGTAACTCATTTCCACTGCCTGCACTCTAGACCTCTGACTTTCATTCCAGGCCCACGTTTCACATGCATATGTGAGGGTTAGTACTATTAGTACTATTATTGTATTTCTCAAATCCCTTTTTACCTCCAAGCTCACACTTCTGCCATTCATGATTCGTCCCAAAGACCCTACCACCCTTTGTAGTCGCGTCTACAATATGTTGTATATATGATGGTGTAGTCATGCCTATGATATGTTGTATATAAGATGGTAACCCCAAGCACTGATGGTGAGTCGCACCTACAATGTGTTGTATGGTAACTAATGACAGATAAGATAGTAACTGTAATGGTATGAAATGTATGTGGGGAGTTAGGAGGAAGTGTGGTGGGGCGGCGATGGATGCCTCAGAGTCCCTGAGTCAGCGCGTAGACGCCGAATTCAGCATAATTGTCAAATAATCAAGAACAGTGAATGATGTAATGCCTGACCCAAGGGTCAGATACAGTGCCATAGCAAGGCTTGCTTCAAGCGAGGAGGACAGACGCTAGGCGAGAAGACAAGAGGCAGGAGCGCGAGGCTCCTACCCATGGCGAGGAGACAAGAGACAGGAACGAGTGCAAGGCTCTTATTAGACCCCTCAATAATTGTGAGTATTATAAGTTTGATGTTGTGTCATAGGATAAGGTGACATTTGGTGTATTTGATGTGGCTGCAGTAATTGTATTGTGTTGATTGACACATGCTGATGAGTTGTATTCTTTTACCTCACTCAGGTTTACACGCATATTAAAAGCGAGTAAAACAAGACGGGTCTTCTGAGTTATCCTGCCCAAGCCACCACATCGCAGCTTCACCCTTCATCACATACATTCCTTGCAATGCCCTTTCTCTTATATCTCCCTCCATACGACCATGCACATACACATAACTGATCCAAGGTACTTAAACTCATTTACTTCCTCCATTTCTTCACCATTCAAAATTATTTTGCATCCTTTTTCACATTCAATTCCCACTCTATATGGGCATACAAAATCTACAACCTCACTTCTACTTCGCTCACAAACCATTACTTTGCTTTTGTAGACATTTACTTTCAGCTTTCTCCTTTTACAGACACTATCAAAAACACTGACCCAATTTTGTAAGTCACTTTCATTTTCTGCAATGAGCATTGTGTCATCAGCAAACAGTATCGAATTCAGTACCCACTTCCTTCCCTCATCGAACAGTCTTACTCCAACTTCCCCAACTTTGCCTTTCATTTCTCTAATAACACCATCCATATAAATAATGAACAACCATGGTGACATGACACACCCCTGCCTCAAGCCCACTTTCATCTCAAAATATTCACTTGTTTCTAATTTTGACACCTGCAGATGCATCCTCATAGAAAGACTTTATTGCACTAAGCAGTTTTCCTCCCACACCATAAATCTTTAAAACATCCCACAATGCAATCCAATCGACTCTGTCATAAGCTTTTTCCAAATCCATGAAGGCAGCGTATAGTTTCTTTCCTTTTGCTATTATTTTTTCTACTACCATCCTGAAGGAAAATATCTGATCCACACATCCCCTTCCCTTCCTGAAGCCTCCTTGTTCTTCACTGATTTTCTCTTCTGTAAGTCTTTGCACCCTCTCTGTTATGACTTTTCCATATACCTTTCTGGGTATACTCAGGAGACTTATGCCTCTATAGCTCCCACATTCCCCTCTCCTGCCCTTCCCCTTGTAAACTGGGACAATGATGGCTTTCGTCCAGTCTGCTGGCACCCCCCCCCCCCCCTCCCATGCTACTTCACATATCTTGACCATCCATTTAACAACTACATCTCCTCCACACTTCAACATTTCTGCTGTGATTCCATCAATTCCTGCTGCCTTTCCATTTTTAATCTTTTTATTGCCTGATTTACTTCTTGATATGTTATAGTTCTTTCTTTATATACTCCTCCTCTACCTCTACTCAAAACTGCTGCTGTTACAGCTGCTGGACGTCCATCCTCAAAATTCATTAAGTTTTTGAAATATTCTCTCCATCTCTCTTTCACAGCTTCCCCGTCTTTCAACATCTTTCCATTCTCATCCATAACTTCATTTATTATACTTGGGGAGATATTTTCTGCATTTCTTTCATTTTTTACTTCTTTCCAACATGATTTCCTGTTCCCTTTATATTTTTCACTTAGTCTTTTTCCAAAGTCTTCATCAACTCTCTTCTTACTTTCTTTTATTGCTTGTTTTAATAATTTCATTTTGCATTGTCTATATTTCTTTTCCTTTCCCTTTTTACTTGTTCAGCCACATTTCTTTCTTGAGTTTTCTTAAAAAGTTCCCTTTTCTCTTTTACTATCCTCCTTATCTCTTCTGTCCACCATGAATTTCCTTTTCCTTTTCCATCTCTCACCACTTTCATCCCTAACACCACTGTAAATAGATACTGTCCATACCCCCAAATAGCAAGGGTTGACCATCTTATCTCCCTTAACCCGTCCACTGCGACCGGCACAGATATGGCTGTCACTGGTAGCCTGGTAACATATAGTCCCAGGTCTTTCTCTGCCTCTGTGGTGGATAGTGGAGTATTTCCCATGTGGTATTGGTATGCTGGATATCCCCTCCCAAGGTGCAGGACTTTACATTTTTCTTCATCGAATTAATTGTAGCAGCAACTTTTTGTTCCATTCCTGTAGCTTGGTGATGTCTTATTGTACGAAATCCACAGCCAAGGGGTTAAGAAAAAGCCTAACAGCACTCTAACTAACTAATAGGGAGCATACACCAGGGAGCGCGTCACTTCACCCACTCGCGGCCTCCACCCCTGACGGTTCCCCCAAGCAAGCCTCCATGTGGCTACCGTTCCCATTCCAAGCTCCTCTCAGTAGAATCAGTCAACTTGCCCCAGCCATGAGTTACATGGGCATCCCTTTGGTCTTCTCCAATCACTGCTGTTTCATACAGGAACAACCCTATAAGCAGGAGTGATGTGTGCCATGTGCCTATACAGCCAGAGTTGGCATTCATGGACTAAGAAGGTAACAGGCCTCGATTCAGTTTCATCAAGTAGTCGCTGGTTCGGCATAAAGTCATTCATAAATAAATTAATAAATAGTGGTTTATTATTGTTCAAGAAAGTTGTATAGAACATTAGGATGAAAACTTTACAACACTGTCTTGACTTACAATTCAACTATTCTTTTAAGTAATATCCTGTCTATATAAAATAGTTCCCTACTTTAAACAAAAGAATTGCATTTACAATGATCTTCGAAATTAGATTAAAAATGTATAAATCATATAAAAATTAGATTAAAAATCTTCGTCTGTGGTCAAATAAACTGCAACTTTAGAACAACACAACGCATCACTCACCTCCGTCAGGGCGGTCACCTTTGATGACACAGAGCGAGTCAGCACGAATGGAAAAACAACCAACCAGTAGTAACCGGGCGCCCGGCAACCCTACAGCGAACCAGCCAACCTCCAAGACCAGACGGGGAACACAACAACGCAGCCAACGGCCTAAGCAGCAAAACCATCACACCGTCGCCAAGAGCCAACCAATCCACTGCCACGACCCTACCCGAGCATTTCCCAAATTGGCTCCCTCGTTATTTCAATTGCTTCGCCAACTGCTCCGCTTTGCTGAATCAATCCGTCTCGAACGACCAAGCAGTCGAGCCTAAACTATCAACTAGCCTACTTGAAGTATATATTTACAACCACATGTCAATAAAATTGATTTGTTATTTTTAGTCATGTCATATCATTCATCACATTTGGCAACAAATTAATTTAGTTTGGAGACTATGTGATCGAGGTATATTAGAAGTTTTGTATCTTTCCTCCCATGGTGTACAGCCTGTAGCCTTTGCCTCCCTCTTCCTGTGTCCCTGCCATGTATAGTGAACATATTCTGCAGAAAGTGGTGCCTGTGTTGCTCTGGTTTTAACGTGCTTTTTCCAAATCAAAGAGTTGAGTCTTCTCCTCTAAGATACAAAGATTCTGAATTTGAAGTAATTAATGATGAATCATAATTTACATATTAGTTACCAAGAATAATCCTAAAGCACCTTTTCTGTATATAGCTAACTAGCTGTGCTATGCCTTAATTAGTCCGGGATGCCAAACAGGGGCAGCGTATTCTAAAGAAGTTCTGATATACCAGTGATATAATACTAACATAGTGTTGACATTAAAACCAAACTGACGTGCCCTACATAACATGAATATACAGTAAACTTTCGATAAAATGGACTAATTGGGGGGAGCTTAGTCCGATAAAGCAGAAAGTCCATTACAAGTGGCGAAAATATAAAACAAAACAAAATACAGTAGAGCCCCATTTAGCGCGAGAATTAGGTGGATGAACGCGGTCGTGCTAACTGAATAAAGTAACCAATATGAAAAAAATTATTTGGTGCACACGTGGGTGTGGCGCGGCCTCACGACACAGCCAAATGGCCTTCTGTTTATGTTTGAAATTCCATCCGGCGCGGCCCACCACCTCACAGTGTGTGTCACTTTGCAACGCGGCCTTGAGGCAGGAAGCGACGCTGACAGCCATGGTGTACACATTATCTACGCTCCACAACGTCTGCAGTCTGGATAAATAAAGACTTTTGGATCTGTTTTATTGATCTGTACAAGAGCCATCCATGTTTGTGGAACATAAACCATGAATTGCGTTGTTGTCGTTGCTGCAGCGGTGGGGCTCAGAGTGACGGCTGCCGCCCGGTATTCCGTGAGGCCGCCTCACAGTGTGTATGCTTCATCTGGCCAACGAGGCTCCGCCCACTTACGGCCGCCAGACAGGCCGCATCGTATAGTGTGTGTCGGCCTTTAACCCTTTCATTGCTAAACGCTTGCAGCAGGCGTTAGGCGTATTTGCTGGTGGCGCTAAACGCCCGCTGCGACCTCCACCTGCACACAAATCTCCTGCATATGAGAGTGTTCCAACACTAATTCTCACAACACAGGATTGCCAATTGAGTGGATTCTTCACTAAATTTGGTGGAAAATCATATCAGCCTAGCGGGGCAAATCTACGGACGAGTAACTGGTGGATGTTCTTGCCCAATATAGCAGCATTTTTGCATAGCTTCACCTATCACCGACTGATTCTTTGACCAAATAGTTGTAAATATTGCAGTTGGCAATGCTCCCTTGCCAGAATCTGAAGAAAAGATGTCCGCAGTTCCCTCAATATGGCTGATCATCCCACATGCACCGACGTAAGTGTTAACATTCAACACTCCCTGAACGTGCACGTACATTCGCAAGAGAGGCATACATAACCGACTCCTATAGATCTGGACCTCCTCTTTCCAATGGTGCTTTTGGTTTTTAGCTGTGATGAATAGTTTTTGAGATACAGAGGTTAAAAGAGACCCCCCATTGGGCTGCCCGACTGCGCCTGAGGGGATAGTCGCGTCCACACCGCGCGCAAGGAAAGGGTTAAGGCAGTATCACACTGGCCGTTTTCTTCTAACCGTTGTGGCTACTGGCAACTCCCGTGCGCCCATCCGGGAACGAGTTGTCGGTTCACCGTAGCCTGGTGTCACACTGAGCCCTTTTCTTTCCACCGTATTGGCGGCAGTTTGGACAACCGGCAAATCCAACTTTTCCGGGTGTGCGTCACACACGGCCAAGGTCAGTTGCCCGTATCCACATCCACAACGTAAACAAAGCACTTGCCCTGTATCAACATGGCGTCGTCTGCTAAAGTAAGGGCTGTCGCAGCTTGTGTCGCGCATCATGGTGGCCTGGCGCAATTTTCAAAATTCAGTTGTGGTGGTTGCTCGCGCTTACTGAGGCTTTCGCGCTAATTAATTTTTTTCTTGGTAGATGGTTGCTCGCGCTAACTGCGGTTCGCGCTAATTGATCTCACGCTAAGTGGGGCTCTACTGTATTACCGACGAACCTAATAAACACACACACACACACACACACACACATATATATATATATATATATATATAGATATATATAGCTATATAGATATATATATATATATATATATATTTATCTATATATTTTTATGTATATATATATATATATATATATATTTATATATATATATATATATATATATATATATATATATATATATATATATATATATATATATATATATATATATATATATATATATATATATATATATATATATATATATATATATATATATATATATATATATATATATATATATATATATATATATATATATATATATATATATATATATATATATATATATATATATATATATATATATATATATATATATATATATATATATATATATATATATATATATATATATATATATATATATATATATATATTTGCGGACCTCCATTTGCGGATTTGATTTGCGGACAAGAGTCCGTGGGGTAAAAAAAAAAAAAAAAAAAGTCCGGGACAAGTCGATTTCAAACTACCGCGCCAGACAAAGTTCGCAAATCGGGCACTAGATGGCAGCGGGCGGACATACGTCTAGTACTGGACTGTACACAAGTCTGCCGCGTCACACGAGTGTTGTGCTTACGTGCTTGTCGTGGATACACCTCTTCTTCACAACGATGCCACCCAAAAACCCACCAAAGAAAGTAACCAAGCGTACAGCTAAACCTGTGCACCTTTCTGTGTCGCAAAAACTGGAACTTTTACGTAAAATAGATGGAGGAATGAGTGTTGCCCAAGTCCGGGGGTGGGTTGTGTTTCCCGGACATATATAGGGTAAAGTCCGGCAAGGGCATTTTCCATTGCCGGACATTTGCCATTCCCGGATAAGCCTTCCCCCCTTTTAGTCCGGCAAATCGAGGGTTGAGTGTGTATATATATATATCTTTATATATATATATATATATATATATATATATATATATATATATATATATATATATATATATATATATATATATATATATATATATATATATATATATATATAATATATATATATATATATATATATATATATATATATATATATATATATATATATATATATATATATATATATATATATATATATATATATATATATATATATATATATATATATATATATATATATATATATATATATATATATATATATATATATATATATATATATATATATATATATATATATATATATATATATATATATATATATATATATATATATATATATATATATATATATAGCTTCATTCCGAAGGTATAGCACTAAACTCAAGGATCGCAAAACTCGAGGTACTAAAATACATGAAAAAGCGCTTATTGGCTCTGGCCTATGGAAAAAAAAACTTTTTTTTTCAACTTGACTCCCTAGTTATCACAATTTTTTTTGACTTTACTCTCTTGTTGTAATGCCCCGAAATGTACTACAATTGTAATGGTATTTTTCCCCATGTAAATAGAGTTAACCTGGGGTGTTTGTGCAACCAGTTATATATGTATGTGGGTTTCTCATGGCAGAGAGAGAGAGAGAGAGAGAGAGAGAGAGAAAGGAAAGAAGGAAGTACACAAGAGAAGGAGAAAAAAATGAAAAGTATGAGAGGAGAGAGAGAGAAAGAAGTTTGAGAGAGAAGGGAGAGAGAGAGCGAGAGGGAAGAGATGGGTGTTGAAACAAAGAGGCCTGTTGTGCTCCCATATCTCCCCTACAATCTGTAGTGTCAACAAAATTCAGAGGTGTCAGGGGTCAAAACAGGGTATCGTTGCCAAAAGTGGTCAATCTGCCTTCTTTTAATTATTGCGGGAGAACGGTAAATATTTATAATGGAAATAAAATACCAGTGACCTTATATTGATATTGGAGGCCTACCAAGGAAATCTCAGGTCTCAAGCAGGCCTAACCTGCGACCAGTCTGTCATTCCGTGACGTCACACCAAGACGTTTTGGGGCCGAGACTAACGCCCCTTCCTCGCCCTAGGTTGTGGGAGCAGGCTCATTCTCATGAGCGACATCACCCTTTCAGGTGAGGAGAGCTGTTCACGGTGTTCAACTCACTTTGGCTATAATACTATAACTGAGACTGGATTCTCATGAGCGACATCGCCCCTTTCAGGTGTGCCAAAGGCAAGCCTGACTGATGGGAAGCTGGGCGTCGCCCAGTCCAAGGCCAACATGTAGCAGTAAACACTTTTGAAGCTGCGTTGTGGGGGGATTGCCTGTGGCAGGGTGTGTGAAGAGAGGAAGGAAGGAGAGGCCAAAAGGGTGGTATGTGTGTTGTTCTCAGGGGTAACAATGGATAAGCGCAAACACTCACTAGTTTTAGTTAGGACTTAATTAAGGTGTGGAATGGTGGAGTCTGTGTTTCCCCGTGTGGGTGGAAACAGTTATTATGTTGGTGCTACTTATTGCCATGTGTGCATGCTAGGTTAAGGTGTTAATGTTAACCTGTATTCATGGTATTTACAAGTGTAATTAGTGATGTAAGATACGTAAGCTAACCTCTAATAAGTGGACCCTGTCCTATGACCCTTAGTTCACCATCAGAATCTCTAAACAACAATTACCTCAAGTAACTTTCTTAAAGTCGCGTTACCTATATTACTTGGGCTGGTGATGATCCTGTGTGTGATAATGATGCCTTATAAGACTGGGTGTGGTTTAAATGATCAACAATTAATTCTACTTTGAGGTATAATGAACCTACATAATTAATCAAAAGAGTGCCCATGAACGGCACGACATTGTTATCTCAAAATACATACCTTGGTAATAGGCAGAAAATGGGAAGTGAGAAGAGGTCGTTCTGAAGCCGCAGTTGAAGGCAGCTGCCTTACAATTGGCTGGCAGTTTTGAATACACGCTTGTGATCCATGTGGTGTCGTCTGCTAATGTAAGGGTGGTTGCTCGCGGTCACTCGTGGTACAGTTGGACAAACCTATAGCTTCTGGTAGTTTTCTATGTGTTATGGTATAATCTGCTAACTCTTTCTGTTATAAATCATTAAATCACTAACATCATGATTGACTTGTCAATGCCTATTGAACGTAAACTGCCGCCGCAATCGCAAAATAGCTCACAGAGAGGTTCAACTTGCTTACTGCTTCCATATCTCCCTCACCGCTCACAAAGACCACAAGCGGACAAAAAAGAACAAATCCAGGCAAACTAACACTTTTAATGCTGTGTATTCCCACAGCGCACATGCGTGGTGGACAGCAGAATGACTAATTTCAGCAGGAAGATATTTCTCGCAACACCGGCCAGTGTAGTGGACCTTCTTCTTTTGACCTGTAACGCTTTGTATCGCTTCTTAGGTCCTCCTTCTCCACATTTTTATACTTCACAACATACACTTAGGGCCGCTTTCACAGTCATTTTTTTTGTATTGATCGTTACCAATGGCGGTGATCGCCGCTCTAGAATTTCCACGTGAAACTGGCCGATGGGTAGTGATGTGATGTGATGGTGTTGGAGGTATTGCCTCTACAACGGCACCTCGTGGCGGCTGCGGGGTTGGCCTCACCCCGCACCTTACCACACACTCTCAACACCTGTCACTTTCTCTGCAGCTACAACTACCCCATAGGCCAATTTCACATGGAAAACTAAAGCGTCGATCACCGCAATTGGTAATGATCAGAACAAACAGTGACGCACTTATACACTTCACTCTGAACTTGGGTGTTTTCTGTTCTTTTCTTTCCCTGATTTTGGTTTTCTCTGCCCTTTTGCTATTTCCACTGTTACTTTTCACCGTCGCTGCCATGCATTACAGGTCAAAAGAAGAAGAAGAAGAGGAAAACATCACTGGGAGATCTACAATTTTCATAGACTTGATAAAAAGTGTTTTGGACTGTGGTTCCACAGCACGGGGTGTTCTCTTATCTTGTTAATCAAGTAGTAAGCAAAGCAGTTCTGCCAGTCCATTTTACGAGTCTCTTGGTGGGCCATCTTCCACTGCTCCTCACTCCTCAGACACTGCTGTCGTCTGTTTGTTTACATACAGGCGTGAGGTACCCACGTACCCACTATTTCCATTCATACGGACAACCAACAACTCGCTCCCAGTTGGGCATACGGGCAACTGTGGTTGCCCATAGCCTCAACGGTTGGACACCGCCTTTTAAGGCAGCACGCATGACGCCGACGGTAGGTAGACGTGACCAATGAAGGCACCTTGTATGCCAAGGATGGCGTGCACCTGTCACTCCAGGGGGTGGAGGTTCTCGCAGACTCCCTCGAGCGATCACTTAGCACCCTACAGAATTTTTTAGAGTAGGCAAGGGGGGAGGGCCTGTCAACGCATCGCAGACTGGGACTAGGGGGCGCAGGAGAAATCGAAAGGATATAAGAAAGGATGGGCTAACGGCTAATTACACCAACAGTAGGAGTCTCAGGAACAAGATAGATCTACTGAGGGGGAAAGCATGTGTCGAGAAATTTGACATTATAGCTATCACGGAAACATGGGTGGATACTGCCAACAAAAACTTCATGTCTGAGTATGAAATAGATGGTTACCAGATGTTTCACAAAGATAGAAAGGGAAGAAGGGGAGGGGGGGTGGCACTTTATGTTAAAGACACACTTAAATGTTCCGCTAACAACTCTGTTCAAACAAATGGTGACTCAGAATCAGTTTGGGTGGACGTCCACAAAGGGAAAGACAAACTAATTCTAGGGGTTCTTTACAGGCCACCCAACCTCAGCAGGCAGGACACTGATATATTACAACAAGAGGTAGGCAGGGCGAGCAGGAGCAAAAATGTCTGCATAATGGGGGATTTTAACTATAGGAATATAGATTGGGAAGGCGTGGTGGGTGATCTAGAGTCTGAGGATTTTCTGAAAGTAATACAAGATAATTTTCTCAAGCAGGCAGTAACAGAGCCCACCAGGGGTAACAACATTCTGGACTTGGTCTTAACTAACACCGAGTATATGATCAGTGAGCTAGATGTTGGGGGAGAATTAGGTGGCAGTGATCACAAGGAAATTAGGTTTAAATTAGACTGGGCGGTGACCCATGAACTCAACCCTGTGTTGGTGCCTGACTTTAGAAGAGCTGATTATGAGGGGCTCAGAAGACACCTTGAGGAGGTAAATTGGGAAACCTTAGGGCTGGATGAGGGCCAGATCTCAGGGCTGGAACCGGAAAGACAGGGGAACCATGTAGATATGACCTACAATAATTTAGTTAGAGAAATTGCAGAGGGTCAGAGACAGCATATCCCTTACCAAGCACGTAGGAAGGAAAATAACGACCCCAAATGGATGACCCGCAGACTCAAGCATGAGATAGGCCTGAAGAGAGGAATTTATAGGAAAATACAGAACGGAGAGATCCACCTCAGGGGTAGGTATGTTGAGCTAGCCAGGTTGGTGAAGAAGAACACCCACCTAGCAAAAAGAAATTATGAGATTAGGGTAGCCAACGAGGCCAAGAGCGATCCCAAGGGCTTCTTCAAATTGTACGAAACGAAAACAAGGGACAGAATTGGACCATTGAAAACAAACACGGGCAAGCTCGTTGAGAATGGAGAAGATATGAGCCAAATGATGAATGACTATTTCCTCTCAGTTTTCACGCAGGAAAATCTAACAACCATTCCGGAGAGAGTTCTGATATATGAGGGTGACGAGAACGACAAGTTGAGGGATGTGATCATCACTAGGCAAGTAGTCCAGGATGAGATTGGTAGGTTGAAGAAAAACAAATTGCTGGGCCCAGACGAAGTATTCCCAAGGGTGCTGAAAGAGTGCAAGGAAGTCCTTAGTGGCCCTCTTGCCGATATCTTTAAGATGTCGGTAAATACTGGGTATGTGCCCAATCAATGGAAAGTAGCTAATGTGATGCCGATTTTCAAAAAGGGAGACAAGTCAGCCACCTCAAACTATCGCCCAATTAGCTTAACATCAGTTGTAGGAAAGATGTTAGAGTCAATTATAGCCCGGAGCATTCGGGACCATCTAGAAAAGCATAATTTAATTCATGACTCACAACATGGGTTCACAAAGGGTAGGTCTTGCCTTACTAACCTGTTGTCCTTCTACACTAAAGTAATCGAGGCGGTTGACCGAGATGAAAACTATGACATATTATATCTAGATTTCAGTAAAGCGTTCGACAAAGTCCCTCATCACCGGCTATTACTAAAATTACAGGCTCACGGCATAGCTGGGAAAGTTTTGAACTGGATCAGGGCGTGGCTTAGTGGTAGGAAGCAGAGAGTGCAAATCAATGGTAGGAAATCTGAATGGGGCAGTGTTATGAGTGGAGTCCCACAGGGGTCGGTGCTGGGTCCTCTGCTTTTTATTATTTACATCAATGACTTGGACACAGGAATTAGTAGCGATGTCAGTAAGTTCGCAGATGATACCAAGATCGGTAGAGTAATCCAATCAGACAGCGACGCTACCGTTCTCCAGGATGAGCTTGACAGACTATATGATTGGGCGAGGAAGTGGCAGATGGAATTCAATGTCAGGAAGTGTAGCATTTTGAGCGTAGGTAGGAATAACCCCTTACACAATTACTCCTTAAATGACACTCCTCTAAGCAGGTCTGGGCGTGAGAGAGACTTAGGAGTCCTAGTGAGCGCTGACCTCTATCCTAGGGCTCAATGCATTCAGGCTAAAAATCGGGCAAACAGAGTACTGGGTTTCATCTCAAGGAGTGTGAGCAATAGGACCGCTGAAGTCATCCTCAAACTTTACTTAGCACTAGTTAGACCTCATCTCGATTATGCAGTTCAGTTCTGGTCCCCCTACTATAGAATGGATATCAAGATGTTAGAATCTGTACAGAGGAGGATGACAAAGATGATTCAGGGGGTGAGAAACTTGCCTTATGAAGACAGGCTGAAGCAGTTAAATCTACACTCTCTAGAAAGGCGAAGGTTGCGAGGAGACTTGATCGAAGTCTATAAATGGATGAAGGGATTTAATAAAGGGGATGTCAATAAAATTTTGAGAGTGAAAGAGCCAGGTAGGACGCGTGGCAATGGTTTTAAGTTAGACAAATTCAGATTCAACAAAGACATAGGCAAGAATTGGTTCACCAATAGAGTGGTGGACGAATGGAACAGGCTTGGGAGCCATGTTGTGGGTGCCAATACCATAGATACATTCAAGAAGAGGTTAGATAAAGCCATGGATGGTGAGGTAAGGTGGGGTTGAGTGTACAGGAGCTGCCTTGTATAGGCCAACCGGCCTCTTGCAGACTCCTTACGTTCTTATGTTCTTATGTCAAAGGAGCGCGAAACTCATGGTGGTAATGCGCGAAAGTCGTGATGGTAAGAATTTAGGAATTTTTTTTTTTTTTTTTTTTTTTTTTACATCTATGGAGACAGTGCAAGGGTGTAAAAAAAAAAAAAAAAATAAAAAAAAAGGGCCCGCTACTTACTGCTCCAGAACAGAGGTTAAAGGAGTGTTCGAAATCAGAGGTCAATTTCGGGAGGAGAGGTGTCCTGATACTCTCCTCTTGAAAGAGTTCAAGTCATAGGCAGGAGGAAATACAGATGAAGGAAGATTGTTCCAGAGTTTACCAGCGTAAGGGATGAAAGAGTGAAGATGCTGGTTAACTCTTGCATAAGGGGTTTGCATGAGTAGCAAGTCTTGTGCAGCAGGGCCGCGGGAGGGGGGGAGGCATGCAGTTAGCAAGTTCAGAAGAGCATGCAGTCAGCATGAAAATATCGATAGAAGATAGAGAGGCAACATGGCGGCGGAATTTGAGAGGACTATCAGTATGAGGAGGAGAGCTGATGAGACGAAGAGCCTTTGATTCCACTTTGTCAAGGAGAGCTGTATGAGTGGAACTCCCCCACACATGAGATGCATACTCCATACAAGGATTGCAAAACTCAGATAGCGCAAAACTCGAGAGGGTACTGTATATATATGTATGTATGTATGTATGTATGTATGTATATATATATATATATATATATATATATATATATATATATATATATATATATATATATATATATATATATATATATATATATATATATATATATATATATATATATATATATATATATATATATATATATATATATATATATATATATATATATATATATATATATATATATATATATATATATATATATATATATATATATATATATATATATATATATAGTCTCACCCATCATTTCTCAACGACATGTCACTTAATTGTGACCCCGCTCTAATTGTGACCCCAGTTTCAGCGTACGGATGCATTGACGCTAAATAGGAAGGCAGAGAGGGAGGAGGAGGCAGAGAAGGGGAAGGGAGAGAGGGAGGAAGGCAGAGAGGAGGGAGGGAGGCAGAGGAGGGGGAAGGGGAGAGAGAGGAGGGGGGCAATGGGCGTTAAGGCGGTGTCACACTAGCACTTTTCCGTCGATTAATGCCATTTCCGATTTCGATTTTCATCGTTCGCATGAACTTATCGCATGAATTTGTCAGGACGATCAGGATCGTTTCCTCCTGCAAATTTCCGCCTTTGTTTACATTTCCAAGACCAAGACCGAGACTTTCCGCGTGGCTTCAACCTGTCTCAGCGCTCTCCTGCAGTGACAGCCTTCCTCATCCTGGTGTCACTTCTGGCAATGAGAGGTGTCACTAACTCCAGAAGTCTGTGGTACTGGCTCTTGTCGAACCTGATCCAATTCTTCAGAGTCTCATGATCCTCTAAACTCAGCTCTTTTAACAGCCTGTGGTACACTTTCTCTTTCGGCGAGGCCAACCATGGCGCATCCATGCATGCTTTTGGCTTGTTTAGCTCGTCTAAGTCTCACAATACACAGTAGTAGGTTCAGAGCAGCGTATCTTTGCCGCAGCGTGGACTCCATGTTTGTTTACATTCCCATGGTCTGTGCCGACGGAAAGTTTCAGGCGAAACACCGTTTGTGTGTGACAGGCGCAGCCAAGATATCGGCGATTTTCAGAAAACGACGGAAAAAGTTGACGGAAAAAGTGCTAGTGTGACACCGCCTTTAGGTTGCTCCTGAGTGAGCGTCACGGTTAGACTGTGACGTCATGCTTTCCTATTGGCCAGCAGCTCACTCAGGGGCGACTGCTATTGGTCGAGATTTTCTCATAGCAACATTATCCTAAAAAAAAAAATTCACGCGCCATACACTGCAGTGTTGCCAGATTGGGCTACTTATCGCAAATTGGGCTACTTTTGGGAGCGAAAAAAATGTTTTATATGGCGTGTCAAGTGACTTCCCCAAATGCATATTTTCCCATAGGGTTATAGTCCCGCCGTTCGCGGTTTGGCGCATCGCGCGAAGTCGAGAGCGAAATACCCATGAGGGGGATGACTATATATATATATATATATATATATATATATATATATATATATATATATATATATATATATGTATATATATATATATATATATATATATACACATACATACATACATACAGTACCCTCTCGAGTTTCATGCTCGCTTCATTCCAAAGGTATAGCGCTAAACTAGAGGATCATGAAACTCGAGGTATTGAAAACACTGAAAAAGCGCTGATCTGTTGCGACCCGTGGAGATCTTTTTTTTTTTTTTTTTTTTTAATGTGGGCTATGGCGCCGGTAGACTATCCATCTGGGCCTGATGGTCGGCCCTGAGCCCGTCATGGCGCAGGCAACTGTTTATAGTGGCGCCATTATAATTGGCTCATGCTGCCCCCTGGAGCTCACTTTTTTTCCTCCTTTACTCCCTTGTTATCTCAAAATACGTACCTTGGAAAAAGGAAGAAAACAGGAAGAGAGAACGGGTCGTTTTAAAGCCACAGATGAAGCCTTATGATTGGCTGAGCTCTGAAAACACGCTTGGGATTCGCTAGGAGTCCGATGACGTCATCGCCGGCGCTCACCTGGTCAGCGGCCTCGCTGCCTTGGGGCAGTGTCACACTGGCCGTTTTCCTCTAACCGTTGTGGCTACTGGCAACGCCCGTGCACCCATCCGGGAGCGAGTTGTCGGTTGTCTGTAAGCTGGTGTCACACTGGGCCTTTTTCTTCCCACCAGGTTGGCGGCAGCTTGGGCAACCACCAACTCCAACTTTTCTTGGTGTGCGTCACACACGGCCAAGGTCGGTTGCCTGTATCTACATCCACAACGTAAACAAAGCACTTGCCCTGTATCAACATGGCGTCGTCTGCTAAAGTATGGGCTGACGCGGCTTGTGCTGTCATTACCCAAGTTATGGACTTGTTGCTGCAGTTAGATGGCAGGAAGAAGCTGTTGTGGGTGTGGCATGTCTTTGGTTCCTCCGTGCCAGTTCTCATTGTCACCAGTGTGCGTGGGCGGCCAACCCACCCATCTAGAATCCAACCACATAAACACGTGGATCGAGTAACAACAAAAACACACACACACACACACACACACACACACACACCAGACTCATCATGAACCATGGCAGATGTTTCTCACAAACAAAATCTGCTTCGCCATTTCCTAGAGTGTGTTAGAACTTATTTGGTGAATGGTTCATACAAACCAAACATACCCAATGGCAAGAAGAGAGCAGTGTTAAAGACGACTGCTCTCTTCTTGCCAAACAAGTTTGGTTCATGTGAGCCACTCACCAAATACATTCTAACACACTCAAGAAATGGTGAAGTCGTTTCTGTTTGTCAGAAACATCTGCAATGGTTCTTAATGTGTCTGGTGTGTGCATGTGTGTGTGTGTTTGTAGTTATTCGATCCATGTGTTTATGTGGTTGAGTCTACATAGATGGGTGGGTTGGCCGCGCACGTGCAGTGGTGACAATGAGAACTGGCAAGGAGGAACCACAGGCATGCCACACCCACAACTGTTTCTTCCTTCCATTTAACTGCAGCAACAAGTCCACAACTTGGGTAATGGCAGCACAAGCCGCGACAGCCCTTACTTTAGCAGACGACGCCATGTTGATACAGGGCAAGTGCTTTGTTTACGTTGTGGATGTGGATATGGGCAACCGACCTTGGCTGTGTGTGATGCACACCAGGAAAAGTTGCTGGTTGCCCTAGCTGGCGCCAACACGGTGGGAAGAAAAAAGTCCTGTGTGACACCAGCTTACGGACAACCGTGAACTCGCTCCCGGTTGGGGGTATGAGTGTTGCCCGTAGCTCCAACAGTTGGATGAAAACGGCCATTGTGACACCGCCTTAAGGCAGTGAAGCTGCTGATAGGGTGAGCGTCGGCGATGACATCATCGGACTCCCAGCGAATCGCAAGCGTGTTTTCAGAACTGTCAGCCAATTGTAAGGCAGCCGCCTTCAACTATGACTTTAAAATGACCCGTTCTCTCTCTCTCTCTCTCTCTCTCTCTTGCCATAGCCACAATGTTTGGAGGAAAACATCCAGTGTGATACTACCTTTAAAGGTAGCGTGCGTGACGCCGATGATAAGTAGACGTGACCTGTACATGTCAAAGCAGCGCGAAACTCGGGGTGATAATGCACGAAAGTCGGGATGGTAAGAATTTAGGACTAACCACGAAACTCCTGGATCGTGAAACTCGGATAGCGCGAAACTTGAGAGGGTGCTGTATATATGAGGCCCCGCGGGGAGAAGTGTCCCAAGCGCCAATTTTTAAAATGTCAGAAATCACTTCCAAAGTTTTGGAAACGTAAAACCTGAATAACTTTGTTGTCATTGAAGCTAGGAGCATTTTGAAAACATCGTTTTAAAGTATTTTTCAAGACTAAACCACTGATGTAAGTTACAGTAAGATTAAAACAAAAACAAACAACAAGTACACAAACAAACAAACAAGTACACAAACAAACAACCAGATGAGCTGTTTATGACATCATGAGCAGATTCAGTCACACAAAGTATTACTGGTTTAATTACTAACACAAAAAAGCTATAACAGTGTCAAACAAGCAAACAAACACACTTCATTCTACCTCCCCCCTCCAGGGTGTGTGTGTGTGTGTGTGTGTGTGTGAGAGAGAGAGAGAGAGAGAGAGAGAGAGAGAGAGAGAGATGCATGCTCTCCCTCTTTCTCCCTCCCCCCATCTCCTCTATCTCTCTCCCTCTCCCTTCGTGTGTGTGTGTGTGTGTGTGTGTGTGTGTTTACCTAGTTGTGACATACGGGAAAAGAGCTACGCTCGTGCTGTCCCGTCTCCATATCCTCTCTTATCCAACTTTTCCTTAAAATCATGAATGTTTCTTCCACAAACCACCTCCTCCTCCAGCCCAGTCCACAGCTCAATGCTTCTGTTTGGGAAGCTAAACTTTTTCACATCTCGCCTACAAGTGGTCGCCCTCAACTTCTTTCCATGTCCTCTTGTTTCTCTCTCGCTCCACACACACACAGGTCCTCTGTCCAGATTCTCCACCCCACTCACCACCCTGTACACCGCTATCAGGTCTCCTCTTTCTCTTCTTCTCTCCAGGGTTGTGAGCCCCATGCTATTGAGTCTCCCCTCGTAAGTCCGATCCCTAAGTTCTGGTACCATCTTAGTTGCCACTCTCTGTACTCTTTCCAGCTTTCTTATGTTCTTCTTTTCGTGAGGAGACCAGACCACTGCTGCATACTCCAACCTTGGCCTTATCATTGTAACTATTATTTTCTTCATCATCTCCTCGTCCAAATACACAAATGCCGTCCTTATGTTCCTCAGCAAATTCATAGTTTGTCCCGTTATCCTGTTGATGTGTTTGTCCGGTGACATGTTCTCTGAGACAGTCACTCCCAAATCTTTTTCTTCCATTCCTCTGCATATTATCTCACTTCCCATCTTATAATCATATTCACATCTTCTACCACTCCTACCAAACTCTATTTTTTTACATTTCCCAAGGTTGAACTCCATCTGCCATGTACCACTCCACTCCCATATTTTGTCCAGGTCCCTCTGCAATGCCTCACAGTCCTTCACATCATTGACTTGTCTCAATAGCTTTGCATCATCTGCAAACAAACTCACATAGCTGGTCACTCCGTCCACCATATCATTTATATAAACAGCAAACATTATTGGCGCCAGCACCGAACCTTGTGGGACCCCACTCATCACTGGGCACCAGTTGGAAACCCTGTCCCTGATTATTGTCCTCATTTCCCTGTTAGTTAGGAAGTCCTCCAGCCACGTAATGTGTGTGTGTGTGTGTGTGTGTGTGTGTGTTTACACACACACACACACATACACACACAGAAGGGGAAATGAGAAGGGTGTGGGGAGGGAGTGGCTGAAGGGAGAGTGAGGTCAGGGCTTTGGTCAGGACATGACCTGACTCACTTCTCCCCCTCCCTCCACACACCCTTCCCATTTCCCCTTCTGTGTGTGTGTGCGTGCGTGCGTGCGTGCGAGCGAGTGAGTGAGCGTGTATTTACCTAGTTGTATTTACCTAGTTGTGACATACGGGAAAAGAGCTACGCTCGCGCTGTCCCGTCTCCATATCCTCTCTTATCCAACTTTTCCTTAAAATCATGAATGTTTCTTGCACAAACCACCTCCTCCTCCAGTCCAGTCCACAGCTCAATGCTTCTGTTTGGGAAGCTAAACTTTTACACATCTCGCCTACACGTGGTCGCCCTCAACTTCTTTCCATGTCCTCTTCTTTCTCTCTCGCTCCACACACACACAGGTCCTCTCTGTCCAGATTCTCCACCCCACTCGCCACCCTGTACACCGCTATCAGGTCTCCTCTTTCTCTTCTTCTCTCCAGGGTTGTGAGCCCCATGCTATTGAGTCTCCCCTCGTAAGTCCGATCCCTAAGTTCCGGTACCATCTTAGTTGCCGCTCTCTGTACGCTCTGTGCTCTGTGTGTGTGTGTGTGTGTGTGTGAGTGTGTGTGTTCATATAATCTAATGGAGAAGGAGAAAGGGAGGAAGAGAGTGATAGAGTGAGAAATAAGGCTAAAGATAAGAGGGTGTGAGAAAGGAGGAAACAAGGGAAATGAGTGGAGGAAATGAGACGGGAATAGAAGAGAGAGGTAGGGAGGGTCAGGTAAAGGTGAGGAAAGAAGGGAGAGAAAGGGTGTGAGTGGGAGGGAAAAAGATTAAAAGAGAGAGGTAGGAAGGGTCAGGTAAAGGTGAGGAAAGAGGGGGAGAGAAAGGGTGTGAGTGGGAGGAAAGAGATTAAAAGAGAAAAACTGGAAGGGAGGTGAAAGGAAAAGAAGAAAGAAATGAGAAGGAAGGAGAAAAATACAGGGACGGAGAGGGAGAAGAAAGAAAGGAAGTGGGGGAGGAGTGAACCAGGGAAAAGACTAACGGTGCAATAGGCCGCAACGGAAAAATATAAAAAATAGGTGGGTGACGTAGGTGCTTATTTAGGTGTGTTTCGACTTACGTTGATTTATATCGTTTTTATTTTTTAGGTTTGAAAATGCTGATTTTACCGCAAAATCCCACGATATAGCGAAAAATCCGCGATACAATACAATTTAAAAATCCGCGATACAGCGAGACCGCGATAAGTGAACCGC
The DNA here is from genome assembly GCF_024679095.1 of Eriocheir sinensis. NCBI lineage: Eukaryota > Metazoa > Arthropoda > Malacostraca > Decapoda > Varunidae > Eriocheir > Eriocheir sinensis. Next base: position 1,094,557 of record NC_066537.1, read on the forward strand.
CATATGGCGAGGGATTACTGTACTATATATATTTTTTTTCTTCATTCATCTTTGACGCCTGCTCCTAGGAGCTCCCACCAAGGGATGGCCACAGCAGAAGAGTTTCCATCTCTCTCTATCCAGACACTCCCTCCTTGCCTGCTCAAAGTTTCTCGAGGATCTTCCACCCCTCTCCCTGACATACTCCTGCACCCTGTCTCTCCATTTCACTGGAGGTCGTCCTCTACTACAAGGTACTACAAGGTGTGCAAACTAGTTTTATGGTGTTTAGAATCATTTAAAATTTTTTTTAGGGTAATATGTTTGGTTTGCATATGAACAGGTTATGTCACATCTTGCAGAACCAATCAGTAACTTAGGGCAGGGTGTGACAATGCAGAATGGGTAGACCACAAAGTATCCATCATCATCATCATCATCAGAATAATAATCTTCAGGTATTACTGGTTCAGTGCAGGGCAAAGGCCTTTCAAATGTTCCTTACATATCTCTATCTGATGTAAGTGCACTTCATCCTGCTCCTGCAAACCCCCTACTTTCATCTCCTCGTAATCCTCTGCCTACCCTGACTTTTTTTACAACTCCTGGGTTGCCAATCTGTTACTTTCTTTGTCCTGTCCACCTGTTGTCAGTTCAACCCAAATGACCACCCCAAGTTCGTATCTTAGTCGTAAGTCATTGAAATACACATCCTCAACTATTTCTGTTCCCTAACCCATGACACTTTCTTCCTGTCTCCCAGCATTTTCTTCTCCATTCCTCTTTGAACGCTCTTGAGAATTCTCAAGTCTATATATTTTGAGGATATGCTAGGATAGGCCACATCATTAAAGTACAGTATACAATGTGTAATGGTAGCTTTTAAGTTTTCATATGTTCATAAAATGATAGAAGCCAAAATAAGCAGAGCTATCACTGTCCAGAGTAGGACATAAAGCTTAGCCTTGATGAGTGAGGCTGTATATAATTTTGTTCCTGGCAGTGTAGTCTTGGCCTAAAGAAGCACACTCGCTGAAAAAAATATAAAAATAGCATGAACAAGTAATGGGTAAGATTATTACTCACATGTTTTTCACATTTCTAGCAAACTTTTTGCAGGCAACTTTGGACGTGCCGGCACCCTCTACTGCCACAAAGATCAGAGATGGCCTTGCCTTCACCAGCTGCTCCAGCACGGACAGGTCCAAGGGCAGCATGTCACGTTTAGAGGTAATACTGAGTCTTTGCAGTCTCTGACATTTCTTGAGAGCAGTGAAGAGATTTGCTCCAGGGGCCAGGTACGGCTGGTGCACTCTGGAACGCGTCATTCATGTCACTATATTACAGTATACTCAATGAAATTCAGAATTGGCAACTATGCAAGTTTGAGGAAACATCTGAAAAGTATTTAATGCCTGTTGTTAAGTAATGGGAAGGCAGGTCCTGAATGACAGAGCTGAATCGAAGGGTCAGTCATGTGGAAAAGAACTGAATACTGGGTGGTATATTGATACTGATACTGGTGGATACTGATGGTAGGTGTGGGAGGAGTGTCTCGGAATGAAATGTAGACATGATTTATCAGAGAATTATTTACAGTGCAAGATCATTATATTCTTTACAAATTAGTGAAATCACAAAAGATCAACCCTAGATGGCTGACATATGCTATTTACTCACCCAGTGCCACTGATGTATGTATATGTGAGCGTATAGAAACAGTCATGATTAAAAAAGTTACGATCATGGCAGTTTGAAAATTACATAATGCTTAGAGGACTCCAGCCATGGCTTCCTTGTCATGTGCCCAAACAGCTGACCCACTCATGCTAGTAGGCTTGGCTGACTGCATGCAAACACATCAGAACCTACCCAGCATTCGTGGATGCACCATGTCATGCCATGGACTCAGCCAAAAAGCAATCGATGAGTGTCTGAGGACCCATGAGGATAATGAATTCCTCTCAGCCATCTCTATAGGGAGTAGGCAGTGAGATGGCTGCCGAATCGGGAACAAGCCACTCCCAGTGAGGTATACACATATGGGAGGCGAGGAAGTGCTGCAAGCCCACCAAAAACCCTTCCTGTGTTTTCACTTTTTCCCTTTTGTCTCACCAACACTTGACAGTAGTTCAGAATGACCTCTGAAAACAGTTTATCTTACTTTCCACACCACACTACATACACACTACACACACACACCACTTCCTCAGATTCAATCAATTCATGATGGCAACTACGGGGAAAGTCTCAGAGTCCCCATCTGGGGTGGACCATAAATGCCCCCAGATCAGACTTCCTTCTTGGTACTGACCACGAGTGGTATCTTGATAACTCCCCTAACTTTCTATTCATCATCATCATCTCATCGACGCCTGCTCCTAGAAGCTCCCACCAGGGGATGGCCACAGCAGAAGAGTTTCCAACTTTCTCTATCCAGACACTCCCTCCTTGCCTGCTCAAAGTTTCTCAAAGATCTTTCCCCCCTCTCCCTAACGTACTCTTGCACCCTATCTCTCCATTTCACTGGAGGTCATTCTCTAGCATTCCCTCCCTCTATCTCACTCACATACACCCTTCTGGTCATCTTGCTCTCCTCCATTCGCTCCATGTGGCCAAACCAGTTTAAAGTCTGTCGCTCCACTTCTTCCACCACTCCACACTTCTTCCCTTCACCTCCGTGACACATTCCAAAACGCTCGTACACACTTTCATTACTCATTTCATCCATTCTACTCACACCACAAGCACTCCTCAAATAACTTATTTCCACTGCCTGCACTCTAGACCTCTGACTTTCATTCCAGGCCCACGTTTCACTTGCATATGTGAGGGTTGGTACTATTATTGTATTTCTCAAATCCCTCTTTACCTCCATGCTCACACTTCTGCCATTCATGATTCGTCCCAAAGACCCTAAAACCCTTCTTCCTTGCAATGCCCTTTCTCTTTGTCTCTCCCTCCATACCACCATGCTTACACATAACTGATCCAAGGTACTTAAACTCATTGACCTCCTCCATTTCTTCACCATTCAAAATTATTTTGCATTCTTTTTCACATTCAATTCCCACTCTATATGGGCATACAAAATCCACAACTTCACTTCTACTTCGCTCACAAACCATCACTTTACTTTTGTAGACATTTACTTTCAGCTTTCTCCTTTTACAGACACTATTAAATACACTAACCACATTTTGTAAGTCACTTTCATTTTCTGCAATGAGCACCGTGTCATCAGCAAATAAGATTGAATTCAGCACCCACTTCCTTCCCTCAGCGTACATTTTTACTCCAACTTTGCCCTTCATTTCTCTGATAACACCATCCACATAAACAATGAACAACCATGGTGACATGACACACCCCTGCCTTAAGCCCACTTTTATCTCAAAATGTTCACTTGTTTCTCCAGTAATTTTAACACCTGCAGATGCATCCTCATAGAAAGACTTTATTGCACTAAGCAGTTTTCCTCCCACACCATAAATCTTTAAAACGTCCCACAATGCCAGCCAATCGACTCTGTCATAAGCTTTTTCCAAATCCATGAAGGCAGCGTATAGTTTCTTTCCTTTAGCTATTTTTTCTACTACCATCCTGAAGGAAAATATCTGATCCACACATCCCCTTCCCTTCCTGAAGCCTCCTTGTTCTTCACTGATTTTCTCTTCTGTATTCATCAGCTTCTGCAATATTTGCAATCTTTCCTCTAACTTCCATTCTGTGGAACACTACCTCCTCCTCCTCCTCTAAACCTCACCTTCTCTTCCTCACCAAAACACAGGTCTCTGAGGCTAGTGACAGCAATCTCTACTCTGTTCCCTCCTACTATCTCTATCCTAAATTTCAATCCAAAGCTGGATGTTGCGTCTACGTAGGCAACGACATCACTTGCTCTTGTGCCCACGACCTTGACTCTTCTGAAATTTCCACCATCTGGCTAAGACTTCATTGTCATTCTATTACTAAATACATCTGAGCTGTTTATCTCTCACCTAACTCTACCAACTATGTAAAATTTATTGACAATTTGAACTCCAAAGTGGGGCACATAATGACTCTCCCTTTGCTGAAAAAAATCTCCATCCTAGGAGATTTCAATGTTCACCATCAGGTTTGGTTTTCATCCTCTTTCACTGACCAGTCTGGTGAACAAGCCTACAACTTTGCTCTCCTCAATGACCTAGAGCAGTTGGTTCAGCACCCAACACTAGAAGTATTCCCAACCGCCTTGGAGACACGCACATCATTCTAAACCTCTTCCTAACCTCTAATCCTTCATCTCCCTGCTGCTCCCACACAACCCACCCTGACCACACCTAGTGAATTGCACCCATCTGAGGCCGCTGAGAGCAGCACCCTGCCCATGCTGGGCTCACAAGACAAAGCCCGATCTGCCTCTGTGAGCACCATTCTCCCACCCACCACACTTGTTTCTTAAGACATTGCTACACCTGCCTCTGCAAATACCATTACCCTTACCACCCCAATGAGCACCCACCCCCTACTCACCACACCACACAGCCACCTCAAACTCCCCCCACCACTAATAAACCAGCACCACCACCACATTCACCATCCCCACCACCATGACCGTTGCCCCATCACTCAACACCTATTACTCACTACTACTACTACACCTAATACAACCACTACAAATATAACCCCCCTCACGACACCCTCCCCAACCACATCCACCACTGCTGAATCAAAAGTAACAACAACACGAATACCGACAGGCAAATCAAAGCTCACCATCGTTGATGCGGCCGCGCCTCACGACCTGTGCAGGGAGAGGCAGTCACTCCCACACCCATGCCCATACAAAGTCCAACATTCAACTCCAGCCCCCAACACATTCCACCTAACAGGGCACGAGCTACGACAAGGAGGACAGACAGGATATTGACTTTTCTGTATCCGTGAACCAATTAGCATCAGAACACTCACTAACCACCTACATATCCCGGGTGTTAATCTGAGACTCGCTGCGAGTAGCTAAAGTTGGTTCTGGGCAGGCATAAGCCCTGGGTCTTCGGCTGAAGCATCGCCCTTCAAATGTAAATATTGCCGGGTGATGCCAGACAGCCAGCGTGCCTCATCAAAACCGTTTTACATTCAAACGCTCACTACATAGCCTTATGAAACCATATTATATTGGATATGATGTACTTCTATTCAACAGTTTCACCATTTTAAGGTATTTTTACCCATTAATTTTTAAATGAGATAACTGATCTTTCGAGCTAACTCGCCACTGTTGGCAACTTTACGTTCCCCACTACCTGTGGTGGCTGTAACCCCAGCTGGGTTGAAAACTCGTCACTTAGGAGAGACTTAAGGAGACCGACCAAGGTGAAAAATGCAAAAAAATATCGAAAATAAGAAACTTTATCAATGATCACCCTAAGGGCATAGAGAAAACATTACAGGGGGAATTTTTACCGACCGAGTTTAAATGGGTGTTTAGGTCGCCGTTTAAATCACCCCGCGCGCTCAGTCAAGGTCACGTGAGGCAGAAGATGCCTTTAGAAAAAAATTTGAAAGAAAAACACTGTAGTATTTAGACACGAATAGTTTTCTCTCTGGTGGTGTCTGATACTTTCTCCTGTGCGCGCGGGACAACACTGTCCCGTAGCTTTCACCATAATTCATCAGTGCGTGTCCTTGTCACACAAAGGATAGACGTAGGTGTGTACGCTCTCCCACCACACTGCCTTTTTTTCCTGTTATGACAAAAGTGCTGATGATGCTGGCTTCATCCAGTTCAAATGCCAAGAAGAAAGGCTGCCATTGTCAAGAGGATTGCCTGCTTGAAGAAGGCACGCCATGCTCAAGCAGATAATGAAGAGAGACAGACAGGCGTTCCGCATGGAGCAGCGAGGCCTGACTCGCCACCACCCACCGCTGCTGCCTTACTCACCACCACCTCTCACTCGCTCCCTGCTGCCACGACTGCTGTTCCTGATGCTTCTGCATCAACACCACCATTACCACAGCCTTCTACTTCAGTTTCAGGAGAGAAGAGCCCATCTCACCATACAACATAAAAACAAAAAATATGAAAACGAATACAAGACAAGGAAAGACAGAGCTTCTGACAGATCATCATAACCAAGAAAGAAGATTAAAACAGAGAAGGAAGGAAGCAAATCCTACCAGCCAGATAGTTTCTAACACCAAGTGATGCAAACAAAAACTGGGAACAATGAGGGAGGCGGTGGCTCCCTGACACCCTCGCCTTTGAGTGAGTAATACTTCAACAAGAAGTGGGATCAGGTGCCGTGTTCATGACTCAAGATCACCTAAATAGCAAGACAGCAACATTACAATACCTGGTACTAACAATATTTGGCACAGTGTGGCCATTCATGGACGAGGAACATCAATATGTACTTATGTAACTTTAAAGCCCCGTAACTCAAAACTAACTTTTTACAATACATTGGTGAATAACTCCTACATTTATTATTCGATTTTAATGAATAAGGTACTGGTGGAAAGAGCATTAAAATGGCTTTTTTCTGTTGTCTCAGAATTTTAAAAATTTGCTTTGGAACTTTTATATTTTTGAAAATATAATTAAACAGGAGAAAATGGAAAAAAAATTTTTTCCTCATAAACTAAAGAGAAAATAATAATTCTGCCACAACAGCTTCCTTACCTATGATGTAAACTACTGTCAGACAATTTTGCAAGGAATTATAAAGGAAAACCTAGTCAGTATTCATCAAAATGTTTTTTGATATTTTGGCGTTTTGATAAAAAAAAAAAAGAAATATGGCCCAAAGTTGCTCAAACGTTCACTATAGATTCACTTATGCAAAACAAATCATCAAAAAATCAAATCTGCAATTTGGGTGATAAGGAAAGAAGATAGGATTTTACTCAGTCGGTCTCCTTAAGTCAAACGCCTCATTTCCTTATAAGTATGGGCCCTGACCTCCTCATGCAATGCCTCGAGAGCCATCACCTCCAGTGTCTCCACAAAGATTACTGCATCAGCGGCAAAAAAAGGGCCAAAAGAAGCTTCACAATGACTGGTCCACAGCTCTACCTAGTAACCAGTCCATGCAGGTGTTGAACAATGATGGGGCAAGGATGCAGCTCTACCTCATTCCCATATTCACTGGAAAGATGTTGGACATGCCGTAGAAAAAAGTTTTCACAGCAGCCTCTGGCCAATCAATAGACTAACAATCCTTACAGGAATCCGGCAGCATCGCAGGAGATCCCAGAGTGCATCACGATGTACTGAATCAAATGTCTTCTTGAAATTGACCTAGACTGCAAGCATTCCCTGTCAATTCATGTCGGCACTCCAGCAGTACACAAGGTGCTCGGAGATGCCGACTTACCTCTCATGAATCCAAACTCCTCACGCCTCTGCAGCTTCAGCAGCTGGTTGTCAATTGTGTCAATCCACATGAGCAATAGGTGGGCAAGCACCTTTCCATGCACAGTGAGCAGCATCATACTATGGTAGTTATTGCAGTCCTGAGAGTCCCCTTTCCCTCTCCAGACAGGGATGACCAACCCCTTCTTCCAGTCAGGAGGAATGGTACCAGACTGCCATACAGCAGTCAAGACAGCATGCAATCTGCAGATCTTGGCCTTGCCTCCAACTTTGAGAAACCCCACACTGATGTTACTGATACCAGGGGCCTTTTCACCCCTCAACCTTGCCACAGCCTCCTTGACCCCATCAAGAGAAGGGTGGGCTTTTGTTGATGAGTAGATCAGCATCTGCCATTTGCAAACCAGAAGTTGGGAGCTGCCTACTTAGAAAGTCTGCCATGCACAACTGCTCAAAGTACTCAGCCCAACGAGCCCCCTGCCAATCCATGTCTGACATGAGATAAGCATCTGTGGTTCAGATAGCGCTCACCTGAGAAGGAGGCTTGGAGCGAAGCTTCTTGAGGGCTTGCTAAGTAGGTTGGAAATGAAATGATTTGCACTGACGTCCTCGGCAAGATTCCTGACATACCTCTCACTGTCTCTTTTCAGGAGAGCTCTAATCCTACATGACAGAGCCCTATATTGGTCCCAATTCCCAGCAAGTCTGGCAGCACGACTCTCCTCACTATTCTCCAGCATCTCAGCTGAGGCAAATTCACTCCTAGATCTCAGGTGCTATCCAGTGTACTCCATTGCAGCTTGGAGAGTTTCATGTTTGAAGGTATCACACAGATCTACAGGATTTTCAAAGGTGTTGAGCCCATGCCAGGTCTTTCAGTCTCTTGAGATGGAACACTTTATGGTTACATTTTAATTAAGAAGCTTGAGTGTTGCAACAAGCCTAAGTTCAATTGTAAAGAACTCAGCACTCTTGAAAACCCTGCAGACCTGGAGGATCCTCCAACAAATGCTTACAGGGCCTGAAGGCTTTGCCCTGTGCCCGTCACTAAGGGCAGGCTTGCCATGTGTGGCTATGTCGAGGAAGTCTCTCATGCAGCCAGACCCCTCGGCAAAACCAGATCAGAGTTGAGGCTCACACTATTACCCTGACCTCTACCTACTGATTTGCTTTTGGCATATGAAGGGTTTTGTGGGGAGCAGTTGCAAAGCCCTCCCCAACACACACAGATCAGGGGTTGGGCTGACTGCAACCCGTGCGTGGGCAGGGACACAGGAGCCCTGACAGGACAGGCCACTCACCTCTACAATTTTAGTTGCATTAACACTCTAGGATATTTTTTTTTTCTTTATAAGATACATAAATGGAACCTTTCTCATTAGCCATTTTCCTGGTTTATATTTCTTGGAAATAAAGGGAAAAAAATAAACAAACAGTACATATGAACTTCACATAAACATGACAAAACATGTGGAAGGTCAGTGTATTCTGTTCTATAAATTAGCCATCATTGGATCTAGAGAGTGGCACCAATACCTTAGGTGAGTAAGACGGTCCATGTGCACCACACTGTTGGCCAAGTCCTTTAAGTAGCAGCACTTGCCACTTGGCCCAAGGTTACTCAGCCTCAGGAATACAAGCTGCTGGCAGCCAACAGCAATCTGTTGGAATTCATGACTTTAAAATATGCTAAAAGAAAATTATCATGGAAAATGCAGAATACAAAGACCTTTTTACTGTCATATATATATATATATATATATATATATATATATATATATATATATATATATATATATATATATATATATATATATATAGATAGATATATATATATATATATATATATATATATATAGTCAATTTTGGCTATATGATAATTCTGATAGTGAGGATAATTTGTAACTTACTGAATACAAAAATGTGCGGAGAGAGAGAGAGGATAGAAATCCTCCCAAAAACCAACCCAACTGCAACCATGAGATTTTCCCCCTTGGAAAAAAAATCCAACCTGGCAACTCTGCGCTCGTTTGGCCAGGGGAGACCACGAACCGCGTCATAGATGGTTTTACCCGCGTGATTTGAACATACGGTTCTGAAACCATACCACGTCATAGATGGTTTTACCTGCGTGATTTGAACATACGGTTCTGAAACCATACCACGTCATAGATGGTTTTACCCGCGTGATTTGAACATACGGTTCTGAAACCATACCACGTCATAGATGGTTTTACCTGCGTGATTTGAACATACGGTTCTGAAACCATACCACGTCATAGATGGTTTTACCCGCGTGATTTGAACATACGGTTCTGAAACCATACTGCATCATAGATGGTTTTACCCGCGTGATTTGAACATACGGTTCTGAAACCATACCACGTCATAGATGGTTTTACCCGCGTGATTTGAACATACGGTTCTGAAACCATACCACGTCATAGGAAACCGCGCCTTACGAATCCGCGTCATACGCAACTTGACTGTATGTATATACCGTATTTCGCAGCGTATAACACGCACCGGTGTATAACATGCACCTCAAACTTTAAGGCAACAGTTTTGAAAAAAAAAAAAAAAAAAAAGTTCTTAAAATGCTCAGAAATATGTACGGGTAACCTCTGTGTGTTGGGTGACGGGAATTCCCGCTCGGGCGGAGAGCGTCGGGTGGCGGGAGTTCCCGCCCTCTGCTGTCCCGCCAAGATTTGTACTCCCGTGACGTAATTATTGTGTCCAGTGGTTGATGGCAATCTCTGTCCTACGTTTCACACCACTTCCCAGAGCTTACAGACCACTATGATGGAGAGACATGCTGAGAATGATTTCCCCTTGTCCGGATGCATGGAGGAAGGGAGCGCGCCAGTGGGCCCCTGTTCCTCTACCCCTAATCTCATGGAGCGCGCTAAGCCACCGTATAAGGGAATATTTAATAACAGTGGTATCATAAGAGCGCTGTTGATGAGATGCTTTCTCCTTTGGAAAGTGGTGATTCAGGGTCTGAGGAGTTAGAAGATGAATTAGAACAGATTGGGGCACAGTCTGTTTTTGTGGCGGATGTTCACAACACGCTGCCTCGCACCGCCACAACACAGTCTTTTCCTGCCTTTCCAATCACATCTAGTGTCAATGAAAGTGACAAAGGGCATGTTGATGATCCTGGGAAGGTAAATGACTCAAGAAGTGAGACAGAGGCTGAGAGAAGTGTGGCTCCAAAACGTCTTTGCCACTGGCCCTGCCGCCATCAAACACCCTCCCCCACACCTTCATCTTCCACACCCTCATCACCCACACCTTCATCTTCCACACCCTCATCACCCACACCTTCATCCTCCACACCCTCATCACCCACACCTTCATCACCCACACCTCCATCGTCTGCATTCACTGCATCACACCCTTCACCACCTCGACGTAAGAGGGCACGAGGACGTGTCCTTGGGGGTCGGCGTGGTATCAGGGGTGGCCGACGTGGTGTTGGTGCCCGTCATGGCATTCATGACGCTCATGGTATGCAACCACGGCAGGTCAGTCATGATAAGGAGTTACTTTTATGTAAGCTACAAACATGCGTAACATTTAGCCTAGTCAGTGTATATATTTTATAATCATATTGTGTTTATGAAAGTTTTTTGTGCATATAATGGCAAAAAACACTTTCAGTTTCGTAACGGGTAATTCTTATGAGCATAAAACATGCGTAATATGTAGCCTAATATGAATAATCGCGTTGGTAGAAGAGGATGCATGCTGTGTGGTGGCGCAGGGCGAGGTAGGAGACCCAGGTCCAGGTCAACAGCACCCACACGAACAAGTGCGCTCGGCTTGGCCAAAAATAGCACCAATTCCCAACATCATGTCTCTGCCGTGCTGCAACCTTGACACTTCCAATATATTTCATCGTGGAGAGGAAGGATTGGCGGTGAGAAAACAGTATAAATTATTATGTTTTCGTTTGAAATTGACACATAGGGCACTGATGAAAAACACCTATTTTTCCAAAATTTATCAACACCAGCGGCGCGCTGCGAGGACGACAATAGTCCTCTAGCCCGACGTCTATGGGTTAAAGAACACTGACGATGTACAGTTTCCCGAAATCTATATATTTTTGGTGTAACCTGTAATGCTTGAATTGACAAGTGTCCTTGAGTAAAGCAATGAAAATGGCGGCCGGGCTGGTGTTGTGAGAAATACATCCCCGTAAACATATTATTCTCACCATCACTCGTAGGTTATGACAGACAACTAGGCAAGACACAATTCACGCAGTTTTGGTGACACGCGGCATGCAGCTGTTTGTTGTATGGGTGTGGTTGTGTGGTTTGCAAACAATGCAAATGGCGGCTGGGCTGGTGTTCCGCGAAATAACTCCTCGTACAAGACTCATGACGTACAGTTTCTGATATCATATTTACCCCATTATTCTCACTAATATTAATAATTGATAATGAACACATGGATATTTTTTTTCCAATACGATTTTTTTTGTAGCTTGTACTGCTCGAATTGGCAACAGTGCGCATTAGTAATCAAAACAATACAAATAGCGGCCAGGTCGTGTCGCAGCCCAACGAAGCGGAATAAAAACAAGGCATGGGCGATCCTCCACCGAATTATTTTTTTTATAGCATAGTTATTTGATCGCCATGTGTTCTATGGTAACATATTATAAGACAGCCATGGACTACAAAGGATCATAAACAATAATAAAGGTAAGTTTGCAGTTGTTATTGGATAAGACAAAAAAGACCCTTAAAAATACCCCAGAGAAGAAAAAAATCAAAAAAAATTTGTACATCCGGCGTATAACGCGCAGGGCTAAACTTTCAGGCATTTTTTATGTCAAAAAGGTGCACGTTATATGCCGCAAAATACAGTATATATATATATATATATATATATATATATATATATATATATATATATATATATATATATATATATATATATATATCTATATATATATATATATATATATATATGTATATATATATATATATATATACCTATATATATATATATATATATATATATATATATATATATATATATATATATATATATATATATACAGTCGTTCCTCAAATAGTACAGTTTCCAATAGTATGGTTTCGGTTTTATACGGATTGTCATGGAAGATTTTTTTAGGATTTTTAAATTTCCCGCTCGTCTCACAAAGTAGCCATGACGTGAGTGGCAACACTGTTCTACTGTACTGCCCCCATGCACATTCCCTCAGTCCATGTGTGTGCACAACATCAGGAACACTGTTCTGTCAGATTGAAACCTATGTGCTTTCCCTCAGTCCGTGTGTGTGCACAACTTCATCTACGCTTCTCCATTACCACATAACATGAACATGGGACAATCCAAAACACCTGATGAAAGCACACCAAAGCATTTCAGAAAGGTGTTCACCTTGCAGAAGAATTCAGATTTAGCAGAAGTTACGTTTTGGTATGAGTTACGTTGCGGTAGGGAGAGCATACCACGTGAATGAGAGCAGTGTTTGTTGCATCTATCATAGTGTAAAATAAATTCTTGCCGCAGTAACTTCCAGTGCTCCAAAAGTGCTGCAAGAGTGGAGATAAAGGCTGTCCTTTTCTGTTTGGGACCTCCTACGGAATCCCAGACCCGCCTGGCTCAGCTTTTACTCGCCGGCCAAAGTTGCCAGTTATGCATTTTCTCCTGTAGTGTTACCACGCTGGGCAAGTGAGCCATCCTGGCAGTGCCAGGATACGAAGATACGAAACGGTAATTGTGGAGATTGACTCCACGCCTCGAAAATATGACATTACATCTCCATGTTATATAGTTAAGGGACTCATATTTAAACTACTCCAACTGAACTTTGAAAAACCTGACCCCCCAGTGTGGTAACACTGCATTGTGACTGCAGCAGAAAATGCATAACTGGCAGCTTGGACCCGTGGGTAACAGCTGAGCCAGGCGGGACCCGGATTCAGTAGGAGTGCCCAGGAGTGTTTCTAGGGGGCACTAATTTTATAAACATTTCCGAATAGCACGGGGGTCCTGGGTCCCTAACCCCCGTACTATTTGAGGGACGACTGTGCATGTTTTATATATATATATATATATATATATATATATATATATATATATATATATATATATATATATATATATATATATATACTGTCCTCTCGAGTTTCGCGCTCGCTTCATTCCGAAGGTATAGCGCTAAACTCGAGGTATTGAAAACACTGAAAAAGCGCTCATTTTATTTATTTTTTTTTTTTTTATTTATTTTTTTTTACATGTGGGCTATGGCACCGGTAGACTATTCATCTGGGCCTGATGGTCAGCCCCGAGCCCGTCATGGCGCAGGCAACTGTTTATAGTGGCGCCACTGTAATTGGCTCATGCTGCCCCCCGGAGCTCACTTCTTTTCCTCCTTTACTCCCTTGTTATCTCAAAATATGTACCTTGGAAAAAGGAAGAAAACAGGAAGAGAGAACGGGTCGTTTTGAAGTCACTGAAGCGGACATGGAACAGTCACCCCTTAGGGCTGGTTTACACAGACACGCAGACATGCATGGACTGCCAGCAGGACATGGAAACTTCGTTGGTATAATTTTCCTTTATTCCTATGATGTGGCTTTGGACAAAGAGTCCTCCATTTTGTGTGCCATACATGCCCCAGTCGTGCCGTGAAACTATGGGAAAAGTGATGACATAATCAATTTACACATCCCATGGCTTTCTGGCTCCTTGCACTGAAGCCTAAGTCATATATTGTTGCATTCATGGCTTAAACTATTCTAAACACTCTTATACACAGTATGTGAACATTACATAGCTTAACATTGTGTTATAACATAGAAATATTAGCAAAATATACTGACCTCCAGTGCCACGGATTGAATCACCGCTCCATATCGCTGAGTCTACAATTCATATCCACTTATAAGCGACAGACTCGCTGCCCGCGTAACCCAAACAAACGAACATCGGCAGCTGCGTGTAAGCGTTCTTAACGGCACCTATGTTACCTTCTAATAGCACCATACAAGTTTATCCTTTTAGCACCATATAAGTTCCTTACACATTAACATTTTACGTAATAACAATGAGGTATAATGAGGTATATTGATACCACAGTTACATGGCTCCCCTAAATTGTAGGACAATTTAACTTATAACTACTTAATACATTGATCATAACATGAGTATTACAGATACATGAAATACTGCTAACATCATCTTTGCACTTCCTAAGTACAAACAGATCATTTAGGCTCCTCGGTGGGGTCGCCCTGGTCTTCCTGAGTAGTACATTCTAACAAGAGAACAAGACTATGAACAGGCCTTTCAACAATGTTCATTGCCTTTATTCTTTTCCCTGAATTGTCAAGACATGAGTCTGACATCATCACTTTCACCTTTCTCACAAGACCATCATCACTTGGAAGACACTCAGTTATTCTGCCTAGCTTCCATTGGTTTCTAGCTAGGTTGGAATCCTTAACAATAACAATATCATCCACCTTGAGGTTTCTTTGAGGTTTCTGCCATTTATTTCTAAGCTGAAGAGACTGCAAAACTTCCCTTTTCCACCTTGACCAGAACTCATTTGCAAGGAACTGTACCCTACGCCAACGTTTCCTTGAGTACAAGTCAATTCTTTCATATTTACCTGGAGGAGGCATCACAATCTTTGACTTCATAGTTAACAGAGTGTTGGGTGTCAGTGGTTCTAAGCTAGTAGGAGAGGTAAGGTTATCCACAGTTAGAGGTCTACCATTTACAACTGTCTCTGCTTCTATCATGAATGTTCTAAGTGTCTCATCATCTAACTGAGGTCCATGTTGATCAAGTAGCACTGACAATATGCTTCTCACTGTTCTTATTTGTCTCTCCCACACCCCACCCATATGGCTAGCATGTGGTACATTCATCTTGAAATGAACCCAATCACAACTGTCCTTCAGTAGTTCGGTTCTGAGCTTCTCCTCATCCATTTCTCTCAAAGAGTTGGCTAACTCGTTTTTTGCACCCACAAAGTTTGTTCCTTGGTCTGATCTTAACTGCCTTACTGGCCCTCTTCTTCCTATAAAGCGGCGGTAGGCACTGAGAAAGGAAGTAGTGTCCAGACTGTTTGCTGTCTCTAGATGGACTGCACGTGATACCATGCATGTGAAAAGAACCCCATATCTCTTTAGCTCTTTACGTCCCTCTTTGATGTAGAAAGGACCAAAAAAGTCAACTGCAGCATAAGTAAAGGGAGGGGAAGGCTCTAGCCTATCTTGTGGCAAGTCTGCCATCTTTTGACCTTGTGTGTCACTTCTAACTCTTCTGCAGACTACACATTTTGAGACATATCTAGCCACCAGAGATGAGCCCCCCAAAATCCAGTACCCAGATGCTCTAATTTCATTTAGTGTTATGCCCCTACCCTGATGATGTACCCTTTTGTGGTAGTAGCAAATCAGTAGATCAGTAACATGAGAATCCTTAGGCAGGATTGCTGGATGTCTTGCTACTTGGTGAGTAGACATCCTTATTCTTCCCCCAACTCTTACTATTCCATCTTCATCTATGAAGGGATCAAGTTTGTACAACTTGCTTGTTTTCTTTACTGTTGTTTCTCTTCTATTTGTCTGTGGGGAAGACTCATGGTTTCCTGCACCCTTCAGCATCTTTATTTCCTCATGGAAGGCATGAGCCTGGGCCTGCCTTATTATCTCAGTTTCAGCTTCTTTCAGTTCCTGTACTGTCAGTGGAATGTATTCTTGGCTTCTTCCTTTATGTGTCCCATCTGCATTCTTCTTGTACATCCTTTGAAGTCTAAGGCACACTGCAATGGCTCTCTTCATACGGAACCACTCAGAGAAACAGTTCAGCCTCTCTAGTACATTAAACGGCTCATGTGTCTGTGTAGCACATGATGCAACTCTTTTTACTTCAGGATCATCATCTTCCAATTCATGATGCTCTGATGGGTTATCATTCATCTCAAAGTGTTGCCACAAGAAGCGTGGTCCATTCCACCACTTGTCGTTGTTAATTAACTCTTCTACAGACTGCCCTCTTGAGGCATAGTCTGCTGGGTTGTGCTCTGTTTCCACATACTTCCACTGACTTGGTGAAGTTTGATCTCTTATCTGCTGGACTCTGTTGGCTACATATACATGAAATCGTTTAGAATCATTGTTGATGTATCCCAGCACTACCATACTGTCTGTCCAAAACACTTCCTGAATATCTTCATAGTCTAACTCCTTCTTTAAGACTGCACTGATTCTCACCGACACTACTGCTGCTGTGAGTTCCAATCTCGGCACAGTGATGGCTCGGAGGGGTGTCACTCTTGATTTTGCCATTACAAGTGCACAGTGTATTTGATCAGCAGTGTTGATCAGTCTTATGTAAGAGCACTGACCATATCCCTTTTGACTGGCATCAGAAAAATGATGCAGTTCAACTTTCTTAATTTCACCAAATCCTTCAGGCTTGTAACATCGTGGTATTTTTAAGTGCTCTAATTTGTGTAGGTCATCTCTCCATTGCTGCCACTGTGGCCTCACATACTGTGGTATCTCCTCATCCCAACTTACTCCTTCACGGCATAACTCCTGGAGTATCCCTTTGCCAATGAGGATGAGAGGAGACACAAGGCCTAACGGATCATATATTGAACTCACAGTAGACAATATGCCCCTTTTTGTGAGTGGCTTTTCTTTGACCTGTATTCTGAACTGGAAAGTATCAGATTCTACACACCACTCCACTCCAAGTGTTCTTTCTACAGGTAGCATGTCTTTACTTAAGTCCAGGCTCTTGACAGTGTTATTCATTTCTTCAGGAGCTATTGCTGCTAACACTTCCTTACTGTTTGACAGAAACTTATGGAGATTAAAACCTCCCATTTTACACAATGCCTTGCTTTTCATTAGCAGATCAATGGCATCCTGTGCTGTTGGTACTGATTTAAGTCCATCATCAACATAAAAATCTTTCCTGATGAAGTTTGCTGCTTCATATCCATACTGAGCCTCATAGTCATTTGCAGCTTGCTTAAGTGCAAAATTAGCAACACTTGGAGATGATGTTGCTCCAAACAAATGGGCCGTCATTCTGTATTCAAGCATATTCTCACCTGGATTTCCATTATTCCACCACAGAAAGCGCAGCAAATCTCTTTGTTCAGGGTTCACCTTGACTTGGTGATACATTGCTTCTATGTCACATACAAAGGCTGTCACTTCCTGACGAAATCTACATAGAACCCCAACCAGATTGTTTGTTAGGTCTGGGCCCTGTAACAGGTGACCATTTAAAGAATGACCTCTGTAGTTAGCACTACAATCATATACCACTCTTATCTTTCCTGGTTTCTTTGGGTGGTAAACCCCATGGTGAGGTATATACCACACCTGACCATCTGCTCGTTGCAAGTCCCTGGCTGGCACAGTTTCTGCATAGCCTTTGTCAATTAATTCTTTCATGAATTCCTTGTAATCTTGGTGGTACTTTCTATCTCTCATAAGTTTTGCCTTTAACTTCATGAGCCTATGCAAGGCCATGTCCTTGTTGTTTGGAAGCTTGATGTCATTATTCTTAAGTGGAAGAGGCAGCTCATAGTGTCCTTCTCTCTGCTGACTCACTCCCTCTCTCATCCTTTTCAGGAATCCTTTGTCATCATAGGAAAAGGGAGTGTTGTCAGTTCCTTTATCATTAAAATCAAGCTCAAACATGTTCCTGACTTGTGCTGGATTTATTAACTCCTTTGTCTGTGTAGGAACAACAAGGAAACTAACTTTTCTTTCTTCACTGATGACAACTTCTTGGGCTATAGTTCTATATGCTCTCACTACATCATCTGAAACTTTCTTAGTTTCTTTAATTGCTTGGCCAACAACGCCCCATCCTAAGTGTGTTTTTAGTCCATAAGGATCATCTTCTTCTCCCACAATAATCTCTTTGGGCTTAATGGCTCTGATACAGTTAGCTCCAATAAGAAGTGCCACATCTACATTTGAATCATAAGGCATCAGTTTGTTAGAGATTCTTGCTAAGTGTGGCCAGGTTTGGGCTGTTTCAGGGCATGGTATCTGAGCCTCCTTTGCAGGAATATCTTCCTTGGAATATGCAGGTGGAAGATCTATTTGCATGTGCTCACTGAATCCTCGTACAACAAGTCCACTGATTTTTGTGCAGGGGACTACCTGTTCTCCCGTTATTGTGGAGAGCTTGAGGTGTACTGGTGAGCCACTAACTCCCATTCTTTCCAAGGTGCTTTCTTTGATGAAACAGGCATCAGACTGACAATCCAATAATGCATACACCAACTTTTTATTGTGTTCATTGTCTCTGTGGTGTAACCACACTGGCACAATCATGGTGTGCATATCTCCAGTCATAGACTGACTGGTGTTAATCTTGTTTGAAACTGCTGAGCTTTCATTTGCCTTTGGCTGAGTTGCTTTATCTGACTCTCCTGCCCTGACAGTTGGAGCACTATTTTGTGCAAGAGCATTATTGTGAAGAGATGTTGGGTGGTATCGTTGACATATACTACAACATTTCTTATGACGGCAATCTATCTTTCTGTGACCACGCTTCAAACATCCTCTACACAAGTACTGCTTCTGCACAAAGTCAAACTTTGCATTGTTATCAAGCAAGTTAAACCTTTTACACACATCTATTTCATGCTCTTCATTGCAATAAAGGCAGCTCAGTCTCCTTGGCCCTGTTTTTCTTACTTCATGCCTTTTATCATATCTAGCCTTGTTGTCCGTTGTTGTGTGTGACGAGTTTACCTCTGATGCCTCTGTCTTGAAACTTCTGTTTCCAGATTTATCAGTACTTGAACTACTATTTCTTCCTTTGGCTACAACTGCAGTGCTCCTTTGATTCTTATCTATGACTGCACTGTACGATGATATTGGGTTGCACGCCTTTGTAGCCTCTCTACGTATGAACTTACAGAACCTTTTAAAGGGAGGATATTGTTCAGAACTTATGTCTGTTAGACCTTCATCGTCACTATCATCATCACCTCTAGAAGCATACTTGTACACTACTGTGTTCCATTTCTCAACTAGTGAGACAGGTAACTTTTTCAATAATTTGACATTCTCCTGTGAGTCATCTAACACCACTAGATGAGGTATGCTTTCCATTGCTGTCTTGCAGCTGTCCAGGAAATCTGCAAATTTCCTTAGTGCTGGGCCATCATTCTGCTGAATTTTTGGCCACTCATATAACTTCTTTCTGTAGGCATTAGACACAAGAAACTGATTTCCAAACCTACCCTTTAGGGTTTTCTTAGCCTTTATGTAAGCTTCTTCAGTATTTAGCTGAAGCAATCCACTGATTGCTTCCTTGGCTTCACCATCGGTGTACCTTCCTAGGTAAAAGAGCCTTTCGGTAAAATCAGTAGTTCTGGACTCAATGAAAATTTCAAAACTTTTTAACCATGTTGTGAAAACTAACATGTCTCCCTTGAACACTTCTGGTTCTGGACGTGGAAGGTTATCTCTGGTTTGCCTCATTGACATAATATCTGCTATCCTCTGCATTGCATCTAACTGACTGACTGAACCTGGGGAAGGCTGGGTAGTATGCCTAACATTATTATCAGTGCCATTTGACCGACAACCAGAATTGTTGTTCACATGTGTGTCAGGTTCCTGCAAGTCAACTTTTGGTGAGAAAACCTTGGCATTAGGGTTAAGTTCCTTGTTAGGTAACATATCAACAATCCTATCAACTGATTTATACAATTCTTCTTTTACCTCATTTAAGTCAAAGGGTTGGCTAAGTTCTTCCCTTTTAACTGGCTGGGCTTTCACTTCAGCAAGAGTTTGAGGCTGATTGTTTAGGTACTGTTGAAGCATCTGCTCCTTTCCCTTCAATTCATTGTCAAGTTGACTTGGGTCCAACTGACTCATTCCATTACTATATACAGCCTCAGGGTCTGCCTTAGCTCCAGCCTGTTCTTGTTTACCCTTTGAAACATTGGAAACATTAGAATTATCAGATATTGCTGAATCATTTTCATGCTGCAGAGATTTAATTTTCTCTACAACTTCATGGATTACATTAAAGTTAAACTTCTCACAGTCATCCAACTCCTGAGTAATTTGTTCATTACTTTCAGGATCAGCTCCAATTAATTCCTCGCAAGCACTGTAAAACTCTTCAAACTTTGTATCCATAACTTTTATACATTCCTGTAATTCATTAGTACAACTTGACCCCTGTACTTTGGCATAGATACTGTTTGCTGCCCTCTTCCAAGCACGCTTATTTGTTGAACACCTACTCTTGTACACCTGAATTGTATACTCTTTACCCTTCTCTGTTTGTGTTCTCTGTCTTTCACTGCGTGCTGCCTCGTCCACCTGCTCATCCAGGCCCTTACCTGGGTCACCCTTAATAACTGTGGCATCCTCATTAGAACTCATTGTAAGAAGATTTATACTTGTTATCACCTAAGTGAATCTTTATGTAACACTGAGTTTACTTCTTACTTCTTGAATGCCGGTGACCTAGAGAACTTGGAAACCCCTCACTTGCAGGTGATGAGTGGATGTAGACAGGTTGTAAGTGCTTGCTAGGAGTGTTGCCTCACCTGTCCATGGAGATGGAAACATTGAAGTGACCAGTGTGAAGTTACATACATGGCAGGCCACTGCAGGGTTGCTGAAGTTTACTGCAGATCGTTGGTGGTTACTGCAGGTCACTGCAGAGCCGTGCTTCCTTATGACTGCAGCTTGATTGTAGCTGCAGTATCTTGGAGTTTCACTGAAGCGGACATGGAACAGTCACCCCTTAGGGCTGGTTTACACAGACACGCAGACATGCATGGACTGCCAGCAGGACATGGAAACTTCGTTGGTATAATTTTCCTTTATTCCTATGATGTGGCTTTGGACAAAGAGTCCTCCATTTTGTGTGCCATACATGCCCCAGTCGTGCCGTGAAACTATGGGAAAAGTGATGACATAATCAATTTACACATCCCATGGCTTTCTGGCTCCTTGCACTGAAGCCTAAGTCATATATTGTTGCATTCATGGCTTAAACTATTCTAAACACTCTTATACACAGTATGTGAACATTACATAGCTTAACATTGTGTTATAACATAGAAATATTAGCAAAATATACTGACCTCCAGTGCCACGGATTGAATCACCGCTCCATATCGCTGAGTCTACAATTCATATCCACTTATAAGCGACAGACTCGCTGCCCGCGTAACCCAAACAAACGAACATCGGCAGCTGCGTGTAAGCGTTCTTAACGGCACCTATGTTACCTTCTAATAGCACCATACAAGTTTATCCTTTTAGCACCATATAAGTTCCTTACACATTAACATTTTACGTAATAACAATGAGGTATAATGAGGTATATTGATACCACAGTTACAGTCACAGATGAAGCCTTACGATTGGCTGAGCTCTGAAAACACGCTTGTGATTCGCTGGGAGTCCAATGACATCATCGCCGGCGCTCACCCGGTCAGCGGCCTCGCTGCCTTGGGGCAGTGTCACATCCGGGAGCGAGTTGTCGGTTGTCCGTAACCTGGTGTCACACCGGGCCTTTTTCTTCCCACCGCGTTGGCAGCAGCTTAGGTAACCGGCAAATCCAACTTTTCCGGGTGTGCGTCACACATGGCCAAGGTCGGTTGCCAATATCCACATCCACAACATAAACAAAGCACATGGCGTCATCTGCTGAAGTAAGGGCTGCCGCGGCTTGTGCTGCCATTACCCAAGTTATGGATTTGTTGCTGCAGTTAAATGGAAGGAAGAAGCTGTTGTGGGTGTGGCGCGTCTGTGGTTCCTCCGTGCCATTTCTCATTCTTACCATTGCGCATGAGCAGCCAATCCACCCATAGACTCCGACCACATATACACGTACGTGGATCGAGTAACAACACACACACACACACACACACACACTTAACTCATCATGAACCATGGCAGATGTTTCTCACAAACAAAAATGGCTTCGATTACCATTTCCTAGTGTGTTAGAACTTATTTGGTGAGTGGTTCATACAAACCAAACATATCCAATGGCAAGAAGAGAGCAGTGTTAACCCCTTCACTATGGCTGGGTCAAAACAGCACCCTGCGCTGTATGTAAGATCGCCGCATGCGCAAGATTTCAAATGTCGCTATTGCATATAACAAGTTTTCAGGCATAATCTCAACATAATCATCATGTATTATATATGAAAACATACAGAATTAAATGGTGCACATAAAGAAACTTACTATGGCCGGGCCAAAACAGCGCCCCGTGCCGTATCCGGGATCACCACGCGCGACAAATTTCAAATATCGCTACTGAAGATAACAAGTTTTCAGCCATAAACTCAAGATGATCATGTATTATATATGAAAACAAGCAGAATCAAATAGCGCACTTAAAGAAAGATAAATTAATTGATAATTTTGAGATGTAAGCATAAATATAGAGGTAAAATAACTTGTATATTGGCTAGAGCGAGCCAGGACGCAGTATGCGCGTCCTCGGATATGGTACGGGGCACGCAAGGATGCAGTATACGCGTCCTCCTGTTGAAAGGGTTAAAGACAACTTCTTTCTTCTTGCACAGAGCTAGGTTTTTTACATGTGAGCCACTCACCAAATACATTCTAAAACACTCAAGAAATGGTGAAGTCATTTCTGTTTGT
This sequence comes from Eriocheir sinensis, assembly GCF_024679095.1. NCBI lineage: Eukaryota > Metazoa > Arthropoda > Malacostraca > Decapoda > Varunidae > Eriocheir > Eriocheir sinensis. Next base: position 1,117,585 of record NC_066537.1, read on the forward strand.
CAGAAACATCTGCAATGGTTTCTAATGAGTCTGGTGTGTGTGTGTGTGTGTGTGTGTGTGTGTGTGTGTGTGTGTAGTTATTCGATCCATGTGTTTATGTGGTTGAGTCAAGATGGGTGGGTTGGCTGTGCACGCGCAGTGGTGACAATGAGAACTGGCATGGAGGAACCACAGGCATGCCACACCCACAACTGTTTCTTCCTTCCATTTAACTGCAGCAACAAGTCCACAACTTGGGTAATGGCAGCACAAGCCGCAACAGCCCTTACTTTAGCAGACGACGCCATGTTGATACAGGGCAAGTGCTTTGTTTACGTTGTGGATGTGGATACGGGCAACCGACCTTGGCCGTGTGTGACGCACACCAGGAAAAGTTGGAGTTGCCGGTTGCCCAAGCTGCCGCCAACTCGGTGGGAAGAAAAAAGCCCTGTGTGACACCAGCTTACGGATAACCGTGAACTCGCTCCTGGTTGGGTGTACGGGCGTTGCCCGTAGCCCCAACGGTTGGACGAAAATGGCCATTGTGACACCGCCTTAAGGCAGTGAAGCCGCTGATAGGGAGAGCGTCGATGATGACGTCATCGGACTCCCGGCGAATCACAAGCGTGTTTTCAAAACTGTCAGCCAATTGTAAGGCAGCCACCTTCAACTGCGTCTTCAAAACGACCCGTTCTCTCTCTCTCTCTTAGCCTCAGACCTTACTATTATTTCCGATTGGGGCAAAAAGAACCTGGTGTCCTTCAACGCCTCAAAAACACAGTTTCTCCACCTATCCACTCGACACAATCTTCCAAACAACTATCCCCTATTCTTTGACAACACCCAGCTATCACCTTCCTCAACACTAAACATCCTCGGTCTATCCTTAACTCAAAATCTCAACTGGAAACTTCATATCTCATCTCTTACTAAATCAGCTTCCTCGAGGCTGGGCGTTCTGTACCGTCTCCGCCAGTTCTTCTCCCCTGCACAGTTGCTGTCCATATACAGGGGCCTTGTTCGCCCTCGTATGGAGTATGCATCTCATGTGTGGGGGGGCTCCACTCACACAGCTCTTCTGGACAGAGTGGAGGCTAAGGCTCTTCGTCTCATCAGCTCTCCTCCTCATACTGATAGTCTTCTACCTCTTAAATTCCACATAATGTTGCCTCTCTATCTTCTATCGATATTTCCACGCTGACTGCTCTTCTGAACTTGCTAACTGCATGCCTCCCTCCCCATGGCCCGCTGCACTCGACTTTCTACTCATGCTCATCCCTATACTGTCCAAACCCCTTATGCAAGAGTTAACCAGCATCTTCACTCTTTCATCCCTCACGCTGGTA
>NC_066537.1:1123909-1135116 GCF_024679095.1 Eriocheir sinensis
TCTATCACTTGAAAGTTTTGTTGCTGAGCTTCGTGGTCAATTTGATGAACTGGAGAATGATGCAAAAAATCTTGTGGAAAATGTTCAACAAGTCTATGTATCGGAAAAGGTACGGAAGAGAAGACGGCGGCGTCAAGCTGATGATTCTGCTGAACCTGATGCAGATCTTCAAGATGCACAAAAATTCCCTGTACAGAATTTTGATGTCGTCATTGACAAGTTACATGCAAGTTTAGCTTTTATCAAGTCACTGAGGGAGAATGATACAGCACAGCTGAGAGTTGATGAATTCAGCTTGGTGAAAAAATACATCAATGACTTGGAACCCCACTGCGAGGATGAATTTGTAACATTCTCAGAATTTGTAACCCATTTGAAGATGGATCGTGGTCCTCAACAGTCAACATTTAATTGCCAATGTTTCAATTGCTCTGCGACTGTTCTTAACATTACCAGTCACAGTCTGCGAAGGTGAACGTTCATTTTCCAAACTGTCTTTGATCAAAAACAGATTTCGTTCAACAATGACTCAAAAACGACTGAATGCTTTGTCTGTTATGTCAATTGAAAATGATGTCACCTCCTCAATGACATTTGAAACCATAATTGAACGGTTTTCACAAGAGAAATCAACAAAAACGGGCATTGGTGTAGCTGCTATAGTTACCTATGTACATAAGTATGGTATGTATGCTGCTAATACAGAATATAAAAAAAATAAAGATGATGACAATCTGTATTAAATATATTGTATCATTAATTCATTCTGATGTTTTAATAAAAATATGAAATTGTTCAGATCTTGCCTAATTTATTCAAGGGGGGGGGGCGCCAAAAACTGTGGGTGGCGTAGGGCCCAATGCAAGCTTTATCCGGGTCTGAACATACCCAATGGCAAGAAGAGAGCAGTGTTAAAGACGACTGCTCTCTTCTTGGTTCATGTGAGCCACTCACCAAATACGTTCTAAAACACTCAAGAAATGGTGAAGTCGTTTCTGTTTGTCAGAAACATCTACAATGGTTCCTAATGAGTCTGGTGTGTGCATGTGTGTGTGTGTGTGTGTGTGTGTGTGTGTTTGTAGTTATTCGATCCATGTGTTTATGTGGTTGAGTCTACATAGATGGGTATGTTGGCCGCGCACGTGCAGTGGTGACAATGAGAACTGGCATGGAGGAACCACAGGCATGCCACACCCACAACTGTTTCTTCCTTCCATTTAACTGCAGCAACAAGTCCATAACTTGGGTAATGGCAGCACAAGCCGCGACAGCCCTTACTTTAGCAGACGACGCCATGTTGATACAGGGCAAGTGCTTTGTTTACGTTGTGGATGTGGATACGGGCAACCGACCTTGGCCGTGTGTGACGCACACCAGGAAAAGTTGGAGTTGCCGGTTGCCCTAGCTGGCGCCAACTCGGTGGAAAGCAAAATGCCCTGTGCAACATCAGCTTACGGATAACCGTGAACTCGCTCCTGGTTGGGCGTACAGGCGTTGCCCGTGGCCCCAGTGGTTGGATGAAAATGGCCTTAAGGCAGTGAAACCGCTGATAGGGTGAGCGTCGACGATGACGTCATCGGATTCCCACCGAATCACAAGAGTGTTTTCAGAACTGTCAGCCAATCGTAAGGCAGCCTCCTTCAACTGTGGCTTCAAAACGACCCGTTCTCTCTCTCTCTCTCTCTCTCTCTCTCTCTCTCTCTCTCTCTCTCTCTCTCTCTCTCTCTCTCTCTCTCTCTCTTGCCATAGCCACAATGTTTGGAGGAAAACGTCCAGTGTGATACTACCTTTAAAGGTAGCGTGCGTGACGCTGATGTTAAGTGGACGTGACCCGTACGTGTCAAAGCAGCGCAAAAGTTGGGGTGATAATGCGGGAAAGTCGGGATGGTAAGAATTTAGGACTAACCACGAAACTCATGGATCGCGAAACTCGGATAGCGCGAAACTCAAGGGGGTGCTGTATTATTTAATTGGTTCTGTTAATTTAGAAAACTAACAAACCTCTATTATATTCTTTTGAAACCTCTAAGCAAATATGAAGCAGTTTTGACTGTAATTCAAATTTACCAGAATAATTATTTAACGAATCGTACATCTGTAATTATTATTATTATTATTATTATTATTATTATTATTATTATTATGATAAGCTACCAAAGCCTCCCTCCAGGGTGCACGTACAACAAGTTGAACCACACAAAATACCAAAAGGTACTGGAGAGAAGCAAAGGCAATGAATAGTTAGGAAACTGGCCAGTCAAAGCCAAAAGGAGGAAAAATAAAATTAGTTTCATAAAGACATTCACACGAGACTTGAATGTAGAAATGTCTGCAGAACGGACAATCTCATTAGGTAACTGATTCCATAAACTTGTCAACGACAGAAGAAAACATCGTGAGAATTGTGTTGTACGAAAATTCGTAGAATTAAAAGCAAGATTGGCTGGAGTAGGTAGGAAGACACCTACCGAACGGGCGCAAGCCACTCCCGGTGAGGTATACGTATATGGGAAGCGAGGAGGGTGCTGAAGCCCTCCAAAGACCCTTCCTATGTCCTCACTAACCGTTTCCCTATTGTCTCATCAACACCAGAGAGTAGTTCAGCTTGCTCTCTAAAGACAGATCCTCTCTCTATCCACACCACACTACATTCACACAACATACACACCTTTTCCTAAAATTCAAAATTCAAAATGGCGAACCATCATAGCTGGGCACGATAACAGAAAACCTTATTCCCGATAACCGATAATGGAAAACCTTATCGGTGATAACCGATATTCGTTAACTGAAGACACAAATATAGGCGATAACCAATAACTGATACCGATATAAATCCACAATACTGATACTAGCTAGCGATAAGACCGATAGGTGAAAACAATACTATATTGATATTTCAAATATAAAACATAGATGAATTCAAATATTCATTATCCATATTTTAGAAAACTTACGAAACCTGAAAACCAAACGTTGACACGTACCTATGGATGGTAATACTACAAACGCTGAACCAGTGTTGTGTTATATGGCGTCCCCACTGTCAAAAGCTGGCGCTTTTGTTTACAAACACTGGTCTCTCGTCAACTGTGCATGCTCAGACCAGCAAGCGTAGACCTGTACAGTCTCACAAAGCTTTTTAACTGTAATTAAGAGTTGCTGGAGGGCTGAATCAGACATACAGTACCACTACCACCATCCTCGCTGTTTCTAGACCGACACTCTGTACGAGTTGTATTTATATGTACAGAGTGTCGTTCTAGAAACAGCGAGGATGGTGGTACTGTATGTCTGATTCAGCCTTCCAGCAACTCTTAATGTGTTAAAAAGCTTTGTGAGACTGTACAGGGCTACACTTACTGGTGTGAGCATGCGAAGTTCATGAGGGACCAGTGTTTGTAAACAAAAGCGCCAGCTTTTGACGATGGGACACCAAATAACACAACACCGGGTGCCTTCAATACCATGGCATGCTCAGAAAACAAATATGGAATATCAAATTTGAGGCAGTGAATAATCATTTTTTGGGCAAAGTTAAATTATTTTTCTCTTTGATATATTGATTTTTGAGTCTAACATAAAAAAATAACCATGTGTTTTAATGTTGATGATCTAAGTATGAAATCTCTTCACCGAAGATATTTCATACCCAGAAGTTTTTTCATACAACACCGGGTGCCAGGGCCACACATGCGCAGTAGGGAGGAGACAACTTTTTTTTTCTGAGAGGCAGAAAAAAGTAACGATTATCGCTAGTTTGGTTACAAAAGCGAAGAAGATACCGATGTATATTTAAATAAGTAGCAGATGGCCGATAATCCGATTTTGTTATCAGCAATAAAGTATTGCGATAACTTATTGCGATAACGCCCATCTATGCGAACCATAACCATGCCTTGGAGTCCCTGCCTGGGGGGGGGCCACAAATTCCCCCAGGGAGGACTCCCCTTCTGGCTGCCGACCCGAGAGGTGTCCTGATAACTCCTCGAACCACTTTCTTATCAATTTCTGCAACATTCGCGGTCTTCGTTCTAATTCTCATTCTGTGAAACACCATCTCTCCTCCTCTAAACCTCACCTTCTTTTCCTCACCGAAACACAGGTTTCTGAGGCTAGTGACAGCAATCTCTACTCTGTTCCCTCCTACTATCTCTATCCTAAATTTCAATCCAAAGCTGGATGTTGCGCCTCGTCTTAGCGACATCACTTGCTCTCGTACCCACGACCTTGACACTTCTGAATTTTCCACCATCTGGCTAAGACTTCATTGTCATTCTATTACTAAATACATCTGTGCTGTTTATCTCTCACCTAACTCTACTAACTATGTAAAATTCTTTGACTATTTGAACTCTAAAGTGGAACGCATCTTGACTCACTCTCCCTTCGCTGAAATCCCCATCTTGGGAGATTTCAATGTTCACCACCAGCTTTGGCTTTCATCTTCTTTCACTGACCACCCTGGTGAACAAGCCTACAACTTTGCTCTCCTCAATGATCTAGAGCAGTTGGCTCAGCACCCTACATGTATTCCCGACCGTCTTGGAGACACACCCAACATACTAGACCTCTTCCTTACCTCTAATCCTTCTGCTTAATCTGTCAAACTGTTCTCTCCGTTGGGCTCCTCCGATCACAATCTTATTTCTGCATCCTGTCCTATCGCTCCTGTACATCCTCTGGACCCACCGAGGAGGCGATGCTTCTGGCATTTTGCTTCAGCTCGGTGGGACGACCTGAGGATGTACTTTTCTGATTTCCCATGGAATGATTACTGCTCCAGGAGAGAGACCTCTCTGTGTGTGCCCACTGTATCACTGAGGTGATTGTCTCTGGAATGGAGGCATACATTCCATGTACTTTCTCTACTCCTCACGCTAAAAAGCCTTAGTTTAATCATGCTTGTTCTCGTGCTGTCAAAGATAGAGAGGCAGCTCACAAAAGGTACCAGAGCCTTCGAACTCATGCTAACCATGATCGTTACATTTCTGCCCGAAATCGTGCCAAATCTATTCTTCGACTTACCAAAAACTCCTTTATCCATAGCAAATGTCAATGCCTAGCTTTCTCTAATTCTTCCAGCGACTTCTGGCACTTAGCCAAAAATATCTCCTCCAATTTCACTTCTTCCTCTTTCCCGCCTCTTCTTAACCCAGACGGCATCCCAGATGCCATCTCATCTATCTCTAAGGCTGAACTCTTCACTTAAACTTTCTGTAACAACTCCACTCTGGACAATTCTGGGTATATTCCTCCTACTCATCCCCCCTCTGACTCCTGCATGCCTGTTATTAAGAATCTTAAGAATGATGTTTTCTATGCCCTCTCTTGCCTCAACTCTCAGAAGGCTTATGGACCTGATGGAGTGCTTCCTATTGTCCTTAAAAACTGTGCTTCCATGCTGACACCCTGCCTGGTCAAACTCTTTTGCCTCTGCCTATCAACATCTACCTTTCCTTCCTGCTGGAAGTATGCCTTTGTACAGCCTGTGCCTAAGAAGGGTGACCGTTCCAATCCCTCAAACTACCGCCCTATAGCTTTACTTTCCTGTCTATCTAAAGCTTTTGAATCAATCCTTAACTGGAAGATTCAAAAGCACCTTTCCACTTCTAACCTTCTATCTGATTGCCTGTATGGGTTCCTCAAGGGGCATTCTACTGGCATCTTCTTGCTCTCTTAACTGACTCTTGGTCATCCTCTCTTAGCCGTTTCGGTGAAACTTTCTCTGTTGCGCTAGACATATCGAAAGCCTTCGATAGAGTCTGGCACAAGTCTTTGCTTCCTAAACTGCCCTCTTTCGGATTCTATCCCTCTCTCTGTTCCTTTATCTCCAGTTTCCTTTCCGGCCATTCTATCTCTGCGGTGGTAGACGGTCAGTGTTCTTCCCCTAAACCTATCAACAGTGGTGTTCCACAGGGCTCTGTCCTATCACCCACTCTCTTCCTGTTATTCATCAATGATCTTCTTTCCATAACAAACTGTCCTGTCCACTCATATGCCGACGACTCCACTCTGCATTATTCAACTTCTTTTAACAGAAGACCCTCTCAACAGGAATTACATGACTCCAGGCTGGAGGCTGCAGAATGCTTAACCTCAGACCTTACTAGTACATCCGATTGGGGTAAAAGGAACCTTGTGTCCTTATTTTTATTTTTTTTATTTTTTTTTTTACATCAAAGGATGTGGCTCAAGGGCAACAAAAAGAGTACGAAAAAAAAGCCCACTGCTCACCACTCCCACAAAAGTAAAAAGTAAAGAGTAGCCAAAAGAGAGGTCAATTTTGGGTGGAGAGGTGTCTTGATACACTCTTCTTGAAAGAGGTCAAGTCATTGGCAGGAGGAAATACAGACAAAGGAAGGCTGTTCCAGAGTTTACCAGTGAAGGGGATGAAAGAATGGAGGTTAACTCTTGCATAAGGGGTTTGGACAGTATAGGAATAAGCATGAATAGAAAGTTGTGTGCAGCGGGGCCGTGGGAGGGGGAGAGGCATGCAGTTAGCAAGTTCAGAAGAGCAGTCAGCGAAAATATCGACAGAAGATAGAAAGAGAGGCAACATGGCGGCGGAATTTAGGAGATAGAAGGCTGTCAGTAAGAGGAGGAGAGCTGATGAGACGAAGAGCCTTAGACTCCACTCTGTCCAGGAGAGCTGTGTGAGTGGAGCCCCCCACACGTGAGAGGCATACTCAGTACAAGGGCAGACAAGGCCCCTGTATATGGATAGCAACTATGCAGGGGAGAAGAGCTGGCGGAGACGATACAGAACGCCCAACCTCGAGGAAGCTGATTTAGTAAGAGAGGAGATGTGAAGTTTCCAGTTGAGATTTTGAATTGATAGACCAAGGATGTTTAGTGTTGAAGAAGGTGAGAGCTGAGTGTTGTCAAAGAATATGGGATAGGTGTTTGGAAGATTGTGTCGAGTTGATAGGTGGAGAAACTGGGTTTTTGAGGCACTGAAGGACACAAGGTTCCTTCTACACCAATCGGAAATGAAAGCGTTCTGCAGCCTCCAGTCTGCAGTCATGTAATTCCTGTTGAGAGGGTCTTCTGTTGAAAGAAGTTGAATAATGCAGAGTGGAGTCATCAGCGTATGAGTGGACAGGACAGTTTGTTATGGAAAGATCATTGATGAATAACAGGAAGAGAGTGGGTGATAGGACAGAGCCCTGTGGAACACCACTGTTGACATGTTTAGGGGAAGAGCAGTGACCGTCTACCACCGCAGAGATAGAACGGCTGGAAAGGAAACTGGAGATAAAGGAACAGAGAGAGGGATAGAATCCGAAAGAGGGCAGTTTAGAAAGCAAAGACTGGTGCCAGACTCTATCGAAGGCTTTCGATATGTCTAGCGCAACAGAGAAAGTTTCACCAAAACAGGTAAGAGAGGATGACCAAGAGTCAGTTAAGAGAGCAAGAAGATCGCCAGTAGAACGCCCCTTGCGGAACCCATACTGGCGATCAGATAGAAGGTTAGAAGTGGAAAGGTGCTTTTGAATCTTCCGGTTAAGGATTGATTCAAAAGCTTTAGATAGACAGGAAAGTAAAGCTATAGGGCGGTAGTTTGAGGGATTGGAACGGTCACCCTTCTTAGGTACAGGCTGTATGAAGGCGTACTTCCAGCAGGAAGGAAAGGTAGATGTTGACAGGCGGAGGCGGTAGAGTTTGACCAGACAGGGTGTCAGCACGGAAGCACAGTTTTAAGGACAATAGGAGGCACTCCATCAGGTCCATAAGCCTTCTTCTCTTACTAATCTTAATAACAGGCATAAAAGAGTCAGAGGGGGGATGAGTAGGAGGAATATGCCCAGAATCGTACAGAGTAGAGTTGTTACAGAAATTCTGAAAGAAGAGTTCAGCTTAGAGATAGATGAGACGGCAGTGCTGCCGTTAGGGTTAAGGAGAGGAGGGAAAGGTGAAGTGAAATTGGAGGAGATATTTTTGGCTAGGTGCCAGGAATCACAGGAAGAATTAGAAAAAGCAAGGTTTTGACATTTTCTATTTATGAAAGATCTTTTGGTAAGTCGAAGAATAGATTTGGCACGATTCCGGGCTGAAATGTAAAGGTCGAAGTTAGCGGGTGTTCGAAGGCTCTGGTACCTTTTGTGAGCTGCCTCTCTATCTTTAATAGCACGAGAACAAGCATGATTAAAACAAGGCTTTTTAGCATGAGGAGTAGAGAAAGTACATGGAATGTATGCCTCCATTCCAGAGACAATCACCTCTGTAATGCTCTGGGCACACACAGAGAGGTCTCTATCCTGGAAGCAGTAATCATTCCACGGGAAATCAGAAAAGTACATCCTCAGGTCGTCCCACCGAGCTGAAGCAAAATGACAGAAGCATTGCCTCTTCGGTGGGTCCAGAGGATGTACAGGAGCGATAGGACAGGATATAGAAATAACGTTGTGATCGGAGGAGCCCAACGGAGAGAACAGTTTGACAGAATAAGCAGAAGGGTTAGAGGTAAGGGAGAGGTCTAGAATGTTGGGCCTGTCTCCAAGACGGTCGGGAATACGTGTAGGGTGCTGAACCAACTGCTCTAGATCATTGAGGAGAGCAAAGTTGTAGGCTTGTTCACCAGGCTGGTCAGTGAAAGAGGATGAAAGCCAAAGCTGGTGATGAACATTGAAATCTCCTAAGATGGAGATTTCAGCGAAGGGAGAGTGAGTCAAGATGTGCTCCACTTTTGAGTTCAAATAGTCAAAGAATTTTACATAGTTAGTAGAGTTAGGTGAGAGATAAACAGCACATATGTATTTAGTAATAGAATGACAATGAAGTCTTAGCCAGATGGTGGAAAATTCAGAAGAGTCAAGGTCGTGGGCACGAGAGCAAGTGATGTCGTTGCGCACGTAGGCGCAACATCCAGCTTTGGATTGAAATTTAGGATAGAGATAGTAGGAGGGAACAGAGTAGAGATTGCTGGCAGTAGCCTCAGAGACCTGTGTTTCGGTGAGGTTTAGAGGAGGAAAGATGGTGTTCCACAGAATGAGAATTAGAACGAAGACTGCAATGCCTCAAAAACCTCAATGCCTCAAAAACCCTATTTCTCCACCTATCAACTCAATACAATCTTCCAAAAATCTATCCCCTATTCTTTGACAACACCCAGCTGTCACCATCTTCAACACTAAACATCCTCGGTCTATCCTTAACTCAAAATCTTAACTGGAAATTTCACATCTCCTCTCTCACTAAATCATCTTCCTCGAGGTTGGACGTTCTGTATCATCTCCGCCAGCTCTTCTCCTCTGCACAGTTGTTATCCATATACAGGGGCTTTGTCTGCCCTCGTATGGAGTATGCCTCTTACGTGTGGGGGGGCTCCACTCGCACAGCTCTTCTGGACAGAGTGGAGTCTAAGGCTCTTCATCTCATCAGCTCTCCTCCTCTTACTGATAGTCTTCTACCTTTTAATTTCCGCCGCCATGTTGCCTCTCTTTCTATCCTCTATCGTTATTTTCATGCTGACTGGTCTTCTGAACTTGCTAACTGCATGCCTCCCCCCTCCTGCGGCCCCACTGCATGCGACTTTCTACTCAAGCTCATCCCTTTACTCTCTAAATACCTTACGCATGAGTTAACCAGCATCTTCACTCTTTCATCCCACACGCTGGTACACTCTGGAACAATCTTCCTTCATCTGTATTTCCTCCTGCCTACGACTTGAACTCTTTCAAGAGGAGGGCATCAGGACACCTCTCCTCCCGAAATTGACCCCTCTTTCGGCCACCTCTTTGGATTCTTTTTAGGAGCAGCGAGTAGCAGGCTTTTTTTATTATTGTTTCCTTTTTTTTGTGCCCTTGAGCTGTCTCCTTTGTTGTAAAAAAGAAAAAAAAATCGTTTTGACTAAGAGCAAACCTCGTGACCCAGGCAGGAGTAAAAGGATCAGGCAAAGCATTGTGTAACGGATGCCGATTATTCTCAAAAACTTTAGATAAAATGCTAAGGGCACCAACTTGACGCTGATGATCAAGATCAAGAACAAGTGCTGGAGAAATATTTAATTGAATTGATAACTCTGTCAAGTAACTTTAAATGGCAATTGGCAGCAGACATACAAACAGGAGCACAATAATACTCAAAGTGGGACAAAATGAATGCATAAAAAGATTTGATTACATTTGAGTCACAAGCAAATGTTTTGAAGCACTTACGTAGTAAGCCTGTCTTCTGTGCAATAGTGGAAAACTTGGAATGGAAGTGCTTCTCAAATGTCAGTTCAGAATCAAGAGTGACTCCCAACAGACGGATACTAGAAACATCCTTAATCTGCTCACCAAAAATATGCAAACAAGGATGAGGTGGATTCAAAGTATGGGATCTACTGATGGTAATGGAATGCATTTCATTAGCATTAAGCTTCAGGCTTCAAAGTTGCCAGCAAGCGGTGATCATTGCCAAGGCCCTATTCAGAGATGCAGCAGCTTCACCTCTGTTGCTAGGAGAGTGAACAGAGGAGTATAGAGTTGTGTCATTAGCATACGAAATAAGGTTATTTTCGAGGTTAATGCCCAAGTCAGAAATAAAAATGTTAAAAAATAAAGGTCCAAGGACATTGCCCTGAGGAACACCAGAAACAACAGGCAGAGAAGCAGAGCAGCACCACCAACAACCACACACTGTAATTGATTAGTTAAAAATTCTTTAAAAATACTGAGAAGACTTCCACCAATACCAAGGAGTTGTAGTTTATAAATTAGAGCCCTGTGATTCACAACATCAAAAGCAGAACTAAAATCAATAGCAACAACTCAAGACTCATGCCCACGATCCAAAGAAGACTGCAGGTCATGAGACAGAGTCAAGAGAGTGTCACATGTTCCCAAACCCTTACGGAATCCGAACTGAGAATCAGGTAGCACTGAATTTTTCACAGTAGAAAAACCATTTAGCCAAAAGCCTCTCAAAGATCTTAGAGAGGATAGGACTAACAGAAAGTGGGCGGTACTCAGTAGGAAAAGTTGAAGCTGAGGCTCCCTTCAGGATGGGGGTGATGTTAGCCTTGCGCCAACAAGAAGGAAAACTACCAGACTTCAGCAGTAACCTAAATACTACAGCAAGTTTTGGTGCTAAGAACCTTCTGCCAGTACAAATTTTATAGTTTTTTTTACTGAATGATCATTCTACCTCGGAAGTTGAATGCCATCTAAAATTTCAATATCTTTTACTTAAGACTAGTCCTGGCAGATAAGTTCACTACT
>NC_066537.1:1318128-1330628 GCF_024679095.1 Eriocheir sinensis
TGGAGGAAAATGGCCAGTGTGACCCCGCCTTAAGGCAGTGAGGCCGCTAATTGGGTGAGCGCCGGCGATGATGTCATTGGACCCCTAGCGAATCACAAGCATGTTTTCAGAACTGTCAGCCAATCATAAGGCAGCCGCCTTCAACTGTGGCTTCAAAACGATCTGTTCTCTTCCCATTTTCTTCCTTTTTCCAAGGTACATATTTTGAGATAACAGGGGAATAAAAGGGGAAAAAAAAGTCAGCTTCTCCACGGGGCGGAACCAATAAGCACTTTTTCAGTGTTTTCAATACCCTGAGTTTCGTGATCCCCGAGTTTAGCGCTAGACCTTCGGAACGAAGCAAGTGCGAAACTAGGGAGGGTACTGTACACACACACACACTGAACTGAATGGTAATAAAATTAATGCTACTGGCTTAGGCAGAGCTGTGAAATTGATAATGGAAAGTGACCAATTTTCAAGAGAATGTCGGAACATTGCTGTAAGGGGAGAACTGATTTCTCGGTACACCCCCACCATTTAGGGGTTAGCAGAAATTTCTGTAAACTGTACATCATCAGTCTTGCTTAATCGTACATATTTCTGAGCATTTTAAGCACTGAATATTGTTTTTCCCAAATTGTTGTCTTAAAGTTTAAGAAGTGCATTATTCGGTAAAGACAAGGCAGAGCTCCCCTTCCTTGGCAAAGAGGCAAGTAATGGATAAACTGATGTTTGTAATGTAAAGAGGACAAAACATTCTTGGTTGAAACTGAACACTAATTGGCAGTATTCTGTTTTTGGCAGCATCCAGTATCTTGCTGCACCACAGGAAGCAACAAGAATTCAGCCACCAGATGCCAACAAAACAGATGGTTCCTTCCTTCCTTTCCTCCTCCCCTCCCTCCTTCCCTTCTTTCTTTCATTCCCTTCCTCTTTCTTCTCTGCCTCCCTTCCTTCCTTCCTGCCTTCCCTCATCTCCCTTATGGAATGGCATAGTATCATAGGTGGTGTATCATTATTAACTCATTCTCCTCTGTTAGCTGGCAACATCTGGCAAGATCTCCCTCCCTCCCTTGCCTCAGTCTTGAACTTGCTTGTTGGGAGTCATCTAAAATCTTCTGTCATATTGGAGATTTAAGTCCATTAGATGAAAAGTTTCATATCTCAGAAAACTTTCATCACTTTAGATTAGCTTGTGAGGTGATTAGCACAAAAAATAATGCTTATAAGCCCTCCATTTGTAGCCTAGCTACTGGAGCCAAGCAATCTTGGACCGCAACCTTCCTAGGTGATCGTTAGGGTCCATTCGCAACTGAGAGTTGCCCCTCAGTGGTTGAGGTATGTCTGCCAGTATGAAGGTCCCTTCAGCTTTTGAGTAGCCAGCAGTGGTAGTTCTGCCTCCCATCCACTCAGCTGGTCACTGCCTGGTGTTGCGTGACTTAGCTTGCAGCTGCAAAATAGCTTACGGAGACATGAAACTTGAATACTTTTTCTATATTTGAGTCACTGCTATTGTTTACTTGGCCTGCTCTGGCTCTTTTACATGAAACAAACATCAGAAAATGCTTTAAATCAATAGAGGGCAGTACCGAGGTGTTATAACAAATGAATAGGCAGATATTAGAAAGAATTATCCCAAGTTGATGTTCACTCCGTTCTTGTTTGATTGGTCTCTTGACCTGGTCTGTTGTTTCCTTGGTCTTTTAACTCCAATGCATGCCACAGACTTAAGAGAACCACAATTATTGTGTTGTTGCAGGCAGCGGCAGCAGCAGAGGCCGCAGTCAGCATTGTGGGCTCAAGTACTATTTTTCCTCCTATCAACATATTGTGAGGATGAAGCTTCCATTTCCAGTGGGCTTTGATTTTTTTTGCTATTAATCTGCATTATATGTTACACAGTTTTGGGGAAGGTTTCCAGCATAGGTCACCCCCATTTATTTCATGCCTCATGCCTTTGATGCTGTATCACACTCTGTAGCAGTGGGCTGGCTACACTGGCATGAGTGAGAGGTGTCAGACAACAAGCCATCACATGCATCAGACTCACTCCTGGCTGTTTCATCAGCTGGCTTGTCATCATCAAGATGGCGGCTGAGCTGCTGAAAACTTGGATCATAAATGCATAACACTGATAATTTTTTGGCAAGGAAATACAGCAATGACAGTTAGCAAGTGCTACCTAGGGGGAAACATTTGTCAGATGCAAGACTATGGTCGCCAAATGCTACTTGGTGTTTGCTGGTGGGGTGAAATAATTGCCATATGCCAGAATATGGTCACCAGATGAGAATTAGTGTAGCCACTGATTGGAGCTGCCAAATTCAAACACCCCATATGTGAGTTTTTACTGTAATGCTTTTGTGGACATTTTTTTCCCTTAACTGTCTCCTCTGGAGTAAAACAAAGTAAAAAAAAAAGAATGCAAACAAACATCCCCAAATTTGTTTAAAAACTGACTTTACCGAAGCATAAAATACAAATAAACACAACTACTCAGATCTCCCTTTACATGCTATTAAAATCATGAGCCATCAATGACTAAACATATTGCTGAGGTACTTTTAGAGGCTAACTTTGGCCCCAGCATGCCCTGGTTATTGTTGCTGTGGCCAGGGAAGACCCTGCATGGGTAAAGAAAAAACAGCAGACATATATACTACTCGTATAAAAGTCAGTCTCAAGTAAGTCTATCCTCTCAAGGGTGTGATGTCTCTGACTGAGGAATAAATTTAATTCTCTTGACAAGTAGCAACTATGTTAAAAGAAGCAGACACACTAAACTAGACCTCAAAAAATATTCAGAGATTTAAATTTTCTCACAGTACATACAGTATAGTACTTTTGATCGAGTTAATTTTTAAGAACAGCTGCAAATCCTATGGAAATTTTTAAAGATGGAAATCCCTCTATGGGATGCCCTAGCTGTGTAGTAGTCTATGTTTCTATGCCCCAGCACACCTACAATTTTGGAGGTACATACCTACTAGCCCTATGTGAAATGAGGGGAAACCTCATGTCAGTGAACACCCTGAGGAAATAGAGAAGGAGAAAATTTAGAACTTCCGAGCAGATTTAATCACCCACTGAAACTCAAATGAACTGTATTTCTTGCCATATAATGCAGATTTTTTCCCTCACAGTTCCACTTAAAAAAAATTACTCTCCACAATATATGACTAATAAGGGTCCTCAAATCATGACAGAGTTCCATTCCTACGACACTGTCATAACCTGATTTTGCATGCAAGTCTAAACACACACTTTATTAGAAGGAACTGTCAGCACCAACCCTCAAAGCAAAGTGCCATAAGCACCTGAATCATTCACCTGTGCTCACCTATGGTAGGAAGCCTTAGGGATGGGGGTAACCAGGACTCCATATGCCATTATTTAAAAAATGACACCTATGTGACTTTTCAAATAAATGTCTATTATTATCAGAGGTGGGCAGTAGTGCGGTACTTAGTGTGGTAGTGCAGTACTACCGCATCACAAAAAAAGTACCGCACTACCGCAAAATTTCTGAAAATACCGCACCACCACAGACCGCTCTAAAAAATCCTGCGGTACTTTTTTGTGGTCCTTTGAAAACTATCAAAGACAACATTTGCAGTGTGGCATGCTCACAGAATTTTTTTTTTACAGTAAATCGGACACAATCAGTATCATTCATCAGAATCAGTTATTCAATCATTCTGACTTTTCAGTTATTGTTCAAAATTAAATACTAAATAGACAAGGCTAAACTACTACACTGCGAGTCTTCTTTAACCCGCGTGGTGCCGACCATTTCAACCCCGGACCCGTCCGTGGTGCCGGCCATTTCAACCCTGGACCCGTCCGTGGTGCCGGCCATTTCAACCCCGGACCCGTCTGTGGTGCCAGACGATTTTTCATTGTGCTATTTTAAGCATGTCTCCTTTGTTTGGATAGCCAGGATAGGCACTGAAGTATTTTTTATTTTGACTACCGCTACCGCAGTACCGCACACCACACTGGGAAAGAAAAAAATGGGACCGCACTACTGCAACCGCACTACTGATTTTTAGTACCGCGCCCACCTCTGATTATCATATAAAGACAAATGTTGATAATTAAGTTTAGCATGTGCAGTACTGTAGTAAAACTGATTGTAAAAAAATAAATAAGTAAATAAATAAAATAAAATAAATAAATAAACAAATAAAAAGGAATATACAGCAAAGTCTTTCATTTGGTGTGTTCTGATTTTTTAAATCCTTCTATGGCACCTCCAGTCAATAAATACCCTGATTCTCATTTGACGACCATATTCTACCATTTGGCAATGGTGACAGCGTCCGCCAAAACTGTCTGGCATATACATACATATTTCACCTGCAAGTGTGAGTTTTATTTTTTCACATTAAGAAGATCAGGTCACTGTGATTATCCCAGTCAACTACAGGGGTCCTCGACTCGTGACAGAGTTCCGTTCCAACGACACCGTCGTAACCTGATTTTGTGTGTAAGTCGAAACCCACCCTCTATTAGAAGGAACTGTCAGCACCAACCCTCAAATCAAAGTCTCAATATGATCTGTCAGGGTAGAGTCTGAGAGTTTAATTTGTTGTTCTTTTAAATAATTCAGGCAATTTTCTAAGCCATCTACCCTTATGTGGCTTGGTAAGTTCTCCCTGACTACAGCTTCCAGCCTAGTGTATTTCCTCCCAATTTTAATGGTAAATTTCACCCGCTGGTATTCCTCTCTTTCTGTCTGGCTGATGAACCCAGAAAGTTGTAAGTTGATGGTACCACTAGGCTTCAAGTTTAGCTGGTTAACTAGTCTTTGAGAGATAAATGTTCTTTGGGACCCTTGATCGTAAAGAGCCCTAGCCTGGATTTGAGTTCTGTTCCTAATGACTGTGACTGCTCCCACTGGACGAGCAGTGGAAACATCATTATGGGAGTGGTGGAACAAATTTGTGAAATGATGCTCTTAGAATTTTTGTCACACAGGACACTATGGTGAACTCCCTGTTTGCAAATAGAGCATTTATTTAATTTAAATTTACATAGCTCAGTTGGATGCCTGGAGTGCATTGACCTCACCGTGCTAACTTTTCAAGCCTGTTGATATGGGTGGGGGGGGGTCGATATATTTGTCACAATATTTGGTTAAGTGTGCTCCATCACAAAGGACACAACATAATCAGCGAGTCAGTTTGTTCTTAGCAGGATCTGATTTCGTTATCTGAGCTTTTGAATTAGGGCTGGATGGATTGCATGGAATTTCTTGAGTAAGATAAGTCTTTGTCGTGGATTTACTGGCATTTGCTTTTACTTTAGTGACTTTTACCTTTGCCCTTTCTTCAGATTTAATTTCAGGGCCTTTGGACTCCAAGCGAGATATAACTTTAATGAGTCTTTAATGATGTCTTTTAGGTTAGGATAGTCTTCATTGACATTCTGCTGTATCATCTCCACATCTTGGCAGGTAATTTCTCCATCAAGACAAGGGAGATGAACCAACAAGGAATATCTAAGTCACAGCCCAGGTTTTCCCATTTCATGAGGGTGCATTCTAATTGGGCCTGAAATTCCAACAATGAGCTTGCATTATGGCATGGGGATTCAATATGAAGTAAGTGCAATGCAATCTCATTTTGTTTCCTCTTCGGGTTACTGTAGGTGTTTTTTAATTATTTCACTGCATCCTCATAGTTATCATCCTCAAGACTAAATATAATTTCCCCAAAGCTGTTAACTGGTTGTGTTTGATCTGCACTAAGGCTCTGGATCCTTGAGTTATTTGGTCACTAAGAGTGCCTCAATCAGCCTCATGGCATGCAATTTTCCTCTTAGTAGACATGTTTGAATTGAGTTAAATGCCCGCCCAAGAGCTGCTCAGGAAAATTTTTTTGAATTAACCATTAATAAAACAAGGGGGTGTAATAATTGAATTTTTCATTATTTTTTTGATAATTCAATTGCACTATAATTAAATAAAAAATCAATAGCTTTTTTTGACTTTGTGCCAAATGTGTTGTCTGCCTTCCCAGGTTGGATGTGGCTACACTGTCCATGGCTCGCAAGTCCACAGGGATGATTCAATGCTCAAACAACTCAGCGGACTGTTCCATGCATGTCTCAAAACTATCATCAACCCCTAGCATGATAAATAACAAGTGGTAGCCTGGGTTTAACACTTCCCGGAACTGTGGATAATTCACTGGGGGGGAAAAAAAAAAAAAAAAAAAAAAAAAGGGATATTAGGTCATCATTGTTAAAAATTCAGGGCACGAACTTCTGTTTCTTTGAACTCCTAGAATGCTCAGTGGTAGGGATGTCACTCCACAGAGTCCAACAGTAATCAGCCATCATGACTGCATCCCAGCATCCTTGATACCTGGTCTCCATCTCTTTCATGTCCTGATGGAATCTCTCCCCCTGCTCGTCGCTCATTGATCCCAGATTCTCAGGAAGCTGATCCATATGTGAGAATAAGTAATGCATTTTGATGCTCATGTTACATCCGAGGTTTCTGAAACCAGTCAGCATATTGGTGACAAGTTCTGCGTAGTTCCTGGCCTTCTTGTTGCCAATAAAGTTCCTCACGACACGAACAAAAGCTTCCAGTTCCACTTCGTTCATTGAGTTTTCAAACTCTGGATCTCTGATGAGCTGACGGAGTTGAGGACCGTCAAAGATGCCAGCTTTCAACTTTTCCATGGTCAATCCTTGAAAAGTGTGGCACAAGTAAGTGAAGCAGCCACCATCCTTGTGCAGAGCTTTGGTGAGCTGTTTGATCAAGCCGAGCTTGATGTGCTGCGGTGGGAAGAGCATCCTGTCTCTGTCCACCAGAGGGTTGTTTATGACGTTCCCTGCTCTGCAAGGCACCAATTCCTCCCATACAGGCAGGCAGTCCTTCTTCGTGTAATGCTGAGCTTTGTCCCTACTGTCCCACATGCACAGAAAGCACGGGTACTTGGTGACCCCAGACTGTTGTCCTAACAAAAAGTTCACCATCTTCAGGTCAACACAAACTGGCGCATGTAAACTTTTCAGAATTTGTTTATTTAAAGAAATAAGCAAGAATTTTGCCTCATATAAATAGAAAATACCTGTAAAAAAAAAATTAAATAAATAAATAAATAAAAAAAACGTAAAAAAACCCATCATGTGGTGATGGATAAAAAAGTTGACCTGATTGAGCAAAATTAGTGTGATTTTTGGATTCAGCACATCAATATTGTCCTAAATCTGCTAAAAAACTTAGATAGTAAAATTGTTGTTGGCCAGTGAATTATCAGTCTGGGTCTCACCATAATGAATTATTTCTGTATTTACAAACGGCACGAGTACCATTTGGGCCCAAGGGTATCGCACATAACTAGTGATTGCCCGTGATTATAGGCTACCGTGCATGGGAGCAATGAGTAATTGTGTGTATCTGGTTCGAAGGACCAATTTGTGAAAAATTAAATGTGGGTCACAGGACAGAATAAGAATTAGAGTACTGGATACAGATAACTGACATGCCCCAGAATGGAAATGAACACTCCCAACACCAACCAAGGTCAAAGCTTATGTGGTCCAAATGGATGGGCCGACGCAGCGGTACATTAAGGGCGGCGGCTACGGGGTATTTTTTGACGAATATATTTGAAATTTGACAAATGCGTTTTTTTCGCTCAGTGTGTCCAGGATATCTTAAACTGCCATGTGGTCAAGTTTTAAATCCCCTCCCCCCAGAAGTCATTTTTAAATGTCCTGCGCAGTTGCGTCATAGCATTACTCGCGCGCGAACACATGCGGTATCATTCAATGAATCTCTTCACTCCAAAGTTTGGATCAAGTGCCAGAAAATCAAGTTTTATGGCTGCTTGAGGGTTATGTTCCTGGTCCAACATACAGCACTGGAACACAACTTTGGGTATACCGATGGAAACATCATACTACATATCCTCGGGTCTGAAGCAGGATTGCAAGAATCCCTTCAGTGGCTAGACTGGGAAAGATCAAGGCATGCAACACCCAAGACAAAGAAGAAAAGAAAAGAGGAAAAGGATGAAACATACCAGCCTGGAGAATTCTAGATAAAATCTGGCTACAATGAGGAAGGTGGCGCCTTCTGACACCCTCACCTGCGAGTGAGTAATACTTTCTTAGAAAGGGGGACCAGATGCCTTATTATTCTGAGGTAAGTTAACAAGGTATATACAATCATCTGTGAAAATTTCATGTCAATCAAATAAATACAAATGGTAGGACAGGGATGAAATGGAAAAAAATCTTTAGGAGCCAATATCTAGAAAAGTAGTTTTTTACACTTCAAAAAATTTCACAAAATTGGTAAAAAGTCTGACCGACTTTTGTTAGGTATCATTTGAAACTACAACTAAAGGACAATTTTTGCCCGCTATGAAATTTCAGAAAATGTCAAAAGAAAACGGGACACAGAGTGGAGAAAATTAAAAGTGACAAAAAATTTTTTTCAAAAAAAAAAAAAAAAAAAAAAAAAAAAAAAAAATCAAAAATTTTCTAGCTGGGAAATGTAGATAGGTAAACAAAGTTTCTATGGTATTTTTTTTTCAAGGCGATTAACTGAAAAATAAAGTAAAAAACAAATAAATAAATAAATAAAATAAAATAAATAAAATAACGCTTTGTCTCTCCTAAACTTCACCCGAATTTAATGAAATTCACAGAATATCATACCTTTACACCTACAAACAACATACTAAAACTTCAAAGCTACTGGACGAACCACACACGCAGGAGGACCCCCCGTAGCCGCCCCCCTTCAACTAGTTTCCTATATCACAGATCTGCGACACTTACAGGAAACTCAGCAATGCATTGATTGACCGAGTAACACACGGGATATCAATTTAAATGCATTTAGATGAACTAGGTGAGTGGATCGAGGCAGGAAGATGTGGCGGGCCAGCTGTGGTGAATGATGATGTTCCCTGGGAGGCTTGTGTTGCCATGGACAGCAGATACTTGCTTATGCTACGCTGAGCATTGCTATTCCATGTACATATGTACAAGAAAGAATAATCCAAAACATGGTGGTGAAGGCAAGACGGTAACCCGTCCGTAACGGTCTGGGGTGGTCAGTCCATACGCCAGCTTCGAATCGCTGTTATAACGGTTAATTCATTTATTGGTTCAACCGCCTCAAATTCTAATCATAACTGTCTTATTCAAGTAATAACCCAAGTGCAAATTACCCGAGTGTAATTTACCCAAGTGCAATTTTTTCTCCCTATTGAAAATAATATTTAACGGGAGGTAATTTTATACAAAAATTTCCGACAATTGACTTTCATTTATTATCTACTCTCTTTTTAGATGTTCCACCCACTGTCTTTTAATTACCTTCTCACACAGTTTGCACATGACGCTTGTTAGGGAAAACGATCCATAGTTCAGAGGCTCTTGTTTATTTCTGCTCTTATATAGTGGGACCACATGTGCCCTCTTCCACTGTACTGGGACTTCCCCAGTCTTGATGAACAACTTATAATGTCATGAACTGGTTCTATTAACTGTTCACTGCACTCTTTCAGCACTTGGCCTGATATTTCATCTGGACCCATTGCCTTCTTACCATCTAGTGATTTCAGTAGCCCCAGTATCTCCTCTCTATCCACTTTCATGTTTTCCATTCTCTTGACACTTCTCTCCTTATTCCTCTTTTCAAAGTTTGTCTCCTGGGTAAATACTTTCTGAAAGGTTTCATTTAATATTTCACAAATTTCCTTTGTATCCTCAAAGACTTGGTCATCCACTTTGATCGCATTCACAATTCTTTTTTCCTCAATTTCTTATTTATATGTTTATAAAAAAGTCTTGTGTCCTCCTTACATTTTTCTATTATGTTATTTTCATACGTTCATTCTTCTTCTCTCTTCACTTTGGTGCAATCATTTCCAGCTTGTCTACAGCCTTCCCTGTTTGTGGCATTCCTTCTCCTTTTTAGGTTTCTCCATGCTTTATCTTTCCTCTTCTTTGCGTCCACACATCTTGCATTAAACCACTCTTTTTTCACTCCTTTTTTTATCACATAGTAGGGTACCCACTTCCCACACCTCATCTAAGTTTTAAGGAAGAAATCATATTTTTGTTGTACTTTTTTTAGCTCTTTCATGTTTTACCAATTTATGCTGCCGAAAACAGCTCGCAAATCATTATACTTAGCTCTATTGTAATTTCTTTTCTCTTTATGGTTCTTCAATCCAATCTCTTCACATTCTTCATCAATTTCTGTTTGAAATACTTCATGGTCACTTTTTCCCAGTGGACACTCGTGTTGCACTTCACTCAACAGGTCTATCCCTTCGGTAAAAATTGAGTCCAATCTTGCTGTTTCATCCTCTCCTCTCAATCTCATCTCTTCCTTCACCCACTGTGTCATGAGGTTTTCTGTGGCAAATTTTAATACTTTAGCTCACCATGTGTTTTCTTCACCTTCCACTTCAAACTTTTACCATTTGACATTTTTACAGTTCAAGTCGCTTGTTAGAATTACATTTTTGCTATTTCTAATAATGTCCTCTAATGCTTTACTTGTACCTTCTAACAAGTTGTTTTACATTTCATTAGTCCAGCTGGCTGTGTGTGGGGCACATATGTCACCATTACTGTTTTTCAATGCATTTCAACTGTAGTAGGACACTTAAAATTTCTGAACTTTCTGGCTGTTTCTCACTTTTATCTAGGGGTGAAAGTAAGCCGGTACGCAATGGTACGCCGTAGCGGTAAGAGATATACAGCCGTCTACAGCCAGTACGCAATGGTACGCCGTAGCGGTAAGAGATATACAGCCATCTACAGCCGGTACGCAATGGTACGCCGTACCGGTAAGAGATATACAGCCATCTACAGCCAGTACGCAATGGTGCGCCGTACCGATAAGAGATATACAGTCATCTACAGCCGGTACGCAATGGTACGCCATACCGGTAAGAGATATACAGCCATCTACAGCCGGTACGCAATGGTACGCCGTACCGGTAAGAGATATACAGTCATCTACAGCCGGTACGCAATGGTGCGCCGTACCGATAAGAGATATACAGCCGTCTACAGCCGGTACACAATGGTACGTCGTACCGGTAAGAGATATACAGACGTCTACAGGCGGTATGCAGGTGTATGCTTCTGAAGACAACTTTCAACCTACCAGGTGACAGGATTTGTTTGTAAACATGAAACGCTCGTATTGCAGAGTAGCTCATTATATTTGGTGGATTTCTAGCAGATTTGGATACCCAATCTTGAGCATTTTCATCCGTCAGAGTTGACAACACTGCCTGCGTTGCTCGTGTTCTCAGTTTTTCACAGGTTCTGGACGAGGCGAGTGGCGGCCAGTGTCGCGTGCACAGGGGTACGCCGTACCAGGAAGAGATATACAGCCGTCTACAGCCGGTACGCAGGGGTACGCTTTTGAAGACAGTACCGGCAAGAATCTAATGTTACTTTGACCCCTGCTTTTATCACTTTTGAATCTGTTTTGACCAATATCATCAGCCCTCCACCACGCCTCCCTATTGTCTTTTCCATATAGGGTATATTGTAACTGCACTGCTCTATTCACCTTCACATGAAATTGACCTCTTTTTTTTTGTGTCACTCATCTATACTCTTTGTAGGGGAAGTGATTGTTTTTTTTCATTTTTTTTTTTCAATTATTTTTTTGTCCTTGAGCTGCTGCTGCCTTTGCTGGAAAAAAAAAAGAAAAGAAAAAAAAAAAAAAAAAAAAAAAAAAACAGCCTTGGGCTAAATTAGTGCAAATTAACAAGTGATTCCTGTGTAGTGTACTGTGATAACTGGCTCTTCACCTCATCAATTCCCCTTTTCTTCCTGACAGTCATCTACCTCTCAAACTCTGCTGTAATGTTGCCGTTCTATCTACCTTCTTTTAATATTTTCATGCTGACTGATCTTCTGAACTAGCTAACTGCATGCCTCCCCCTCCCACTTCCCCACTGCACACAACTTTCTATTTTTGTGGTTGCTGGGTGGTCAGTATGGCGGCACAGTGTCCTTGAGGATCTGGGATATTAAAATCCTGCTTGCCACTATAAGCTGACAATTTTCATTTATCACCAAGTGCCGAGTGGCTTATGACTACCTACATGTTGTCCTCATGACCACCCATCAACCTGGACTCTAGAGTAACTCTCTCAAGAGAGTCAAAAATCCTGGGGGCAGCATGAGCCAAGCAAGATGGCACCATTAAACACTCGCCTGTGCCATAACGGGCTAGGGTTGACCAACAGGCCCCATTAAGAAAGCCTACCAAACGTGTTGGGTAAAAAAAAAAAAAAAAAAAAAAAAAAAAAAAAAAAATCTAAATCGCATCCAAATGCATCATATCCCAGCATCTTTCGTTCTTTCATCAATTTTGCTGATAAACTCTGGAACAGATTTACTATATATTATCTCCTGCCTGCAACCTGAACTCTTTTAACCCTCTCGTGCACCGTAAGTTTCCAATAAGTTTCTGTTCCACTCACCATGCATTTCTCAGGCCCGACCGGCCT